>NC_081420.1:33761453-34046453 GCF_949786415.1 Peromyscus eremicus
AGTAATCATCCTTACCCTTTCCTCCTGAGTCACCTGGAATTTCAGGGACAAGACTGATCCATCAACACCTCTGTGACAAGAGACTGATGCTATCTCCAAGCAATGGTGAGCCAGCAGGACAGACCACTCCCCCAAATGACAATAATCATCTATGATGGAAATGTATACTCTGGACCAGATCTTATGGGAAGCAGACTGACCCCACACCTTGGGCCATGTCTGTGAGTAAGAGATTAACAATATATTAGATCATCTTGAAGGACTGGAATTCAATGATCAGGAAGACCATGACATAATCAGGATTATTCAATAACACATCTGTCTTGGCCCTCACCCATTCTACCAATGCTTAAACCTAAATGTCATGTTGGTACCCTGAATAGGAAGTCAGAGTCACTAGACCCCATTATTTTCTCCTGCTTTCACCTTGGGTTTGAAACTTTCCTCCAGTCCACAGCCCAGGTTCTTTTTAGAGAAGAAGTGGAGCATCTGTGATGGGTGGAGTCTCCCACCCAGAGCCATTGCATGCAGTGGGCAGCCTGGGGTCTGCAGGCAGGTCAAGGCATAGAGTAGAGGATGTGGCTGCATGGAAACATGTACACTTTGGGTTTAAGCTCTGAGATAGAAATCTGTTCCCAGTCAGTTTCTTCTCAACCCTGTCTAATCCTCCCTCACTTAACAAAAGCTCCATGTCTCAGTCTTGGTAAATAACTGACCACAAATCAAATCCCCTCCTGTTCTTACAAACTGTGGTCTGTCAGCAGAGGTGGCCGTCGCTAGTCCTTATTAACTTTATGATAATTGCTGTTTTTACTGGCCACCAACACACAAAAGCTTTGGAGTAAACACTGCAGGCACTAATGAGTTAGATGCTCTGCTGGGTTTAGGAGAATAAATAGTCAGAAAAACTGACAACAGTGTGTACTAAATAGCTTTTGAAAAATCAGTCACAGGCTGGAGAGATGGCTGTTACTAAGAGCTCATACTGCTTGCATGCTCGTTTACTGTGGTAAAGGACCACGACTAAAGCAACTTGTGGAAGAAAGAGTTTATTTTGGCTTATGGTTCTAGAGGGGGCGTCCATAACGGCAGGGCGAGTGTGGCAGTGGGTGATGGAGCAGGAAGCTGAGAGAAGTTTTCAACTGCACGTAAAAAGCAGAGCGAGTAAACAGGAAGGGGGATGAGGTTACACATCCTCAAAGCCTGCCCCTTGATGACATACTTCCTCCAGCGAAGTTCCTTTTCCTAAAGGTCCCATAACCTCCCGAGCAGCACCACCAACTGAGGACCAGGTATTCGAATACTTGAGCCTATGAAAGGGACATGTGTCATTCAAACTGCGACCTCGGTCTTGCAGAGGACCTGAGTTCAGTTCCCAACACTCATCTCAGGTGGCTCATGACTGCCTATAACTCCAGTTCCAGAGTATCCAATGCCGCTGGCCTCTGAGGGCACCCGCACTCTTGTGTACATACCAAAGCCAATGCTACATAAACCAAGTGTGGTGGTACACACCTGTAATCCCAGCGCTTGGGAGGCAGAAGAAGGCCACCAAAAGTTCAAGGTCATCCTCAGCTACACGGCAAGCTTAAGTTCAGGTTAGGTTGTAGTCACAAGTCACATTGGATAGAAAGAGATCTCTGCTCAGATTCTAGGCCCAGCTCTGCTTCTGGGGATATGGGAAAAAAGCTTTGCCTTGCAAGGTCTCGTTTGTTTCTGTATAAAAACAGGAGACTGGATTAGACTTCCATGGTTCTTTTAAAAAGTAAGGAGAAAATGGATTCTGGAGAATGAAAGGAGGTAGCACCGTAAGGACAATGCCTCAAGCCATTGTTTACAGGGAGATGTTTGAGGACACTGGGAGCAGAAATACAGAAAGTGTGACAGGAAGTTACTAATATAGTTACTTTAAAAAACAAACAGAAATAGTGTTTTGTAGAAACAGCATTAGCTATAAAGCATGTGTATGCTTAAGAACTGAAGACAGAATTTTCTTTCATTCTTTTTTGATTTTGTTTCTTTCATGCATGAGAATTTTCTGACATGTTTAAGTTATGCCAAATAATATGTTTTAGTGATGATTTTTTAAAAGAAATTATGAAAAAGAGAAATTCTTGAGGAGTGGGTTCCAAAACAGGGAACACTTTCAAACTTCATTGTCTAGGGATTTTATAGGACCATGGCAGAAACCGGACTGAAGTAATCTCTAAGGAGATTGGCTAATTTTCTGGCCCATCAGGAACTAACCCAATGGAGAACTGACCCTCTCTATGAGTGTCCCCTGGCCCAACCAGAGAGCTCCTCACACACAGTTCATGTGCTGCCCACACAGTTAGGGATAGTCGAAGCTCCCCTCTGTCCATCTCTGACTCCTGCTTTGACCTTGAATGTCTGCTAGCTGTTAATCTCTTGGCCCACAGTATTGCCTCTGACCTTGTAGGTGTCCCAAGGGTATACTAAGCTGTCTCTGTTCTCAAGATGTGGCTACAGTCTTTCTTGGTTAGTTCCTATTTAGGCCCTTGTCTGTGAGGTTGTCTCCGAGGTGGAAGCTTCCGGTTAAGAGCCATCCTTACTTGTGATTCAGTCTATTACAATTAGCTCCATTAAAAGCAGGACTATAAAAAAAAAACAGCAAGTGCCTTGCATGTGTTCCTAAGGGTCTTTCGAAGGGGCAGCTGGCCTGCTGGCACAGTCTTAGGGCCCTGCCTTTTTTCTTATCTGTCTAGTTTGGTTACCTCATACCCAGCTACAGGCCCTCTTAACCCTCCTCCTCAGTGGTTTAGACTCTGCCATTTTAACCTGCATCTTCCCCTTCGCCCCAGCCTCCATCTCACTGCAGCTCGTACAAGCAACTAGCAGTTGTCTGAACGGGCCTTTTCCTCCTGACAATCTACAGAGAGCCAGATCCTGTCCCGGTTGCATGCCTTCTCTGCAGGTGGAAGGCCTTGAGTTTGGTCCCCAGAACTGCAAAAATAAATGAGTAAAGAGGCCCAGAATAGGTCTAGTGTACTAGCTCAGATCTGTAATCAGAGCACTTGGGAAGCTGAGGCAGGAGGATTTTAAAGTTGAAGCCACTTGCACTATACAGTAAGACCTATTTCAAAACAAACAAACAAACAAGGAAGAAAGAAAGAAAGAAAGAAAGAAAAATCTTTGACAACACGATTCTTCTGTCTCCCGTGACTTTTAAACTGTTGTGTCTGGTCATTGCACAACAGGTAGAATGCTGATGAGAGGTGATCAGCCACCCCTGGTTTTGCCCCAGGCAGAATTGGAAAAAACAAAACAAACAAAAAACAGAGGCTGTGAGAAGGGAGACCCTCACCCAGGATCCTTTAGCTCTTACTGTGCAGATTCTGTACCCTCAGAAGAGCAGAAAGTTACTTCCATACTTCCAGCCTCTCCTCAACTAAGGAGTATGGCGAGCAAAATTTCCTCCAGTCCTTTTTAGGGAGTCCTTGGTGATTGGGGAATTGTTTCCAGACTCCCACCCCACATTGGATAGCATGCAGACTCTGCAGGTGCTCACAACCCCTCCTGTGAAGTGGTGTGCTATTTGTCAGTAAACGACAGATCTTCGAACATACTTGAAATCATTGTAGATTCCTCAGAATGCAATACAGATGCAGGGCAAATGGTTCTCACACGGTATTGTTTAGGGAACAGCAAGAAGGGTGGGAACAGGGAAACTGGGAAAGGAGTGGGATTGGGGTGCATGATGTGAAATTCCTGAAGAATCAATAAAAATTACGTTTAAAAAGAAAGAAAGAAAGAAAGAAAGAAAGAAAGAAAGAAAGAAAGAAAGAAAGGGAGGGAGGGAGGAAGAGAGAAAGTGTGTGTGTGTGTGTGTGTGTGTGTGTGTGTGTGTGTGTGTGTATTTGCAAATATTTTCAATCCAGCATCTTGGGTGCATTGTGGCCTAGGAAAAAATAACTTTGAGGTGGTGTGTCAATCTCTCCCTGAAAACTAGAGAGCATTAAGAAATAGGAAAAGACAGAAAAATTAAAAAACAAAAACAAAACATCGATAGAACATTGACTGCTCATAACATTTTCTAAATAAAATTTTTGTTGAGTTTTGTGCTTTTGTTTTGTTTTTTTGTTTGTTTGTTTGCATGCTTAATTTTCATAAAAATAACCCAATGAAAAGGGATATTGTTCCATTTTACAGGTAAGAAAGTGGGTCTACTGACCTACTAACTCACATACCTGGTAAAAACATACCCAGTTCAGTAGAGATTCGCCCACGTCACTTGTCACCTGGCTGGTCAGTGGAAGAAGCAAGGTGGGGATTCAGGCCTTTGACGACTGTTACTGCTCTTGCACTGGTGTGGAAGGACCCTTCTAAGAGGCCCAATAACCTTCCAGGTTCCAGTGTTTCTGATGCCTTGGGCCTCTATCTACATAGACAGCCCACCCTCATGCCAGTTTTCCCTGGCCTCTCCAGCAAGCCCTAGCCTAGAGACACGTAGAGCAGCCTGCTAAACTGAAGCAGCATGGTTGGCTCTATCTCAGCAGACAGGAGATTGCTCAAAATGGAGCCTGGACATTCCCACAAACCCCTGCTCGCTTTCTCTCCCAGCATGACTGGGCTGTGTGTCGCTCAGAGAGCTCAAGAGGTAGTCTGAGAAAAGCTTGCATTATAAATAGCTGTTAAAGGGCCTAGCAACCCCCAGAGAGGGCTGCAAGGAAAACAGTACAGACTCTTTCCCCTCTCTTCTGTCCCAGATATGGGGACTCATCCTGTATGAATGTGACTAGCAAGGCCTCAGTAGCTATTGGTCAGTCTCTGGCTGGGTAGCCTAGGCTGGATCAGGGACTATTTGAGCAGGAACTAGAAAACTGGCCCAGGTCTCTGTGATGCTTACTCCTCATGGCAAATTTCACTGGATCACCAGGGAATCACACTTCTGGTTGTGTCTACCAGGATGTTTGTAGAAAGGTTTAACTAAGGAGAGAAGACCCATTCTGAATGTGGATGACAAGATCTGATGGGCTGGAGTCCTGGGCTGGATAACATGGAGGAAGAAAGCCGAGCTGTGGATTCAATGTGTCCATCTGTCTCTTTCTCCGGCTGTGGTGATAGACGGTATACCCCTTATACCATGAGCTCAAAAAAAAATCCTTAAATTGTTGGGGTTTTTTGCTGGTTATTTTGATACAGAAATGACAAATAACTAATAGAGACTCACATGTTTGCATTCTGTTCAGAAAATCATCTGTGTTGGGGCTATGAATGCTAAATAGCATCGTTATCTTTTGCATGGATAGATAGCTCAAAATGTGCTTCAAGTGAATTTGAATAAACATGACACCAATTTTTCAACTTATCTAGTGTAATTTTTGTGTAATTATTAAGTTCCTGGAAAATAAATAATTTTCACCCCCTGTACTGCCTGTGTGTCTAATATTTGCATGTTTTCATTTATACTGGAAATATCTGTTTATTCACTTATGTTGGACAAGTGATTAAGAAAGCACGTACTAGCTGGGGCTATCATGATAGTTCGTTCTTTCAGTCTCCTAAATACAAAATCCATCTTTACATTGCTTTTTTTTAATTGTTATTATTATTCAACCTTCATTGGCCAAGTCTTCCTAAAAAGCGGTCTCAGATTGCTTCACAGTCCCGTCTTCTCCTGGCTGTTGACAAACAACATGTATTAACATAATCGAGATAATTAAGGGCAATGCCAGGCACTGTTCTCCTCCGGGCTTCTGTAGTTCAGGGACTGCCAATTTCCTCTCCCTCCTAACAGCCTGGAGGCGTGGAGATTAACACCTACAAAGTGTGGTGGCTTGAATATAGATGAGGGAGAGACAGGCTGCTGCCTTTGATTAAAACATTAGAAGAATAATTATTACAATAGTGAAATGGCTTAGGCCTTCTGTTGGGATGTTTTTTTCCCCCCTCCAGTTTACTATGTGTCTCTGAAACTTTTTCTTCAGACCTTCATAGAACAAATGACTGTCATTGAGCATCTTACACTCCAGGTTGAGAATACTGCATATGGGTCGAGTTAGGGCCCCCACCCCCAGTCAGGGTAATTTTCATTGTTGCTGAAGAGAGCAAAATATTACTTCTAGAAACCCAGCAGGCATTTTATTAAACAATTGTACCAGCTGGAAACAAATGATTACCTTTCTTGAGACTCCCACTCAGAATTGGATGTTTTCCTTTCAGTGGGAAGGACCAGTTACCATTCTTCTGTTGGTGGGTTTCTTAGCAGGCCCACCCAGACCAAAATCATAAACAGCTTTCAAGGCCATGGGCTGCTGTTTGCACACCCAGGTAGTGACCACTTTAAGCTTGGGAACTAATTTCACCGCCACACTTGCCTCTGTTGCAGGCTCTGGATTATTTATGAAGGCACAGAGGGAGAAAGACACACATATTGGGCAAAATTCAAATGCAATATATTTATACACCCCTCCTTTGGCTGTGATTTCTGCAAAAACTACATCTGGGCTATTACTGCAGCCCCTGGGGCTCATCTCCGGCACAAGGCACAAAAGCTGGCAACACATTTTTCACACAGGACAAAGCCGTGCTGGCTGTTGATTCTAAAGGCCCTGTCACCCAGAACCTCATTCTGTTATTGGAAAAAACACATGCTACTGGCCAAAAGCAGCTCAGGTCACATTATCAGGTAATATCTCCATTCTGTATATTAAGTGGGAAAATAAAGTATATCAGGACAGTGTAATTTAAAAGGGTGGAGTGAGCCACATAATTTCCAGGGCAGGGAAAAAGAGTGCTGTTCGGGGCATTTTTAGTGGAACTGATCTGCCCTGGCAGTAATTTCCAGCTTCTCCCTGCACTAACACCCCACCCCTTTAATAGTGGAAAAATACAGCCCAAGACCCTGAAAGTCCACAAGTGACTGCTGGGAGCCCTGCCTGTTGATTGCTTATTACAGTTTGTTTACGGCCAGCTTCTTTCGAGATACGTGTTTATTAAAGAAGTTAAGTGCCTCCCTGTTGCAATCTTAATTGAGTTAGGCTTGTTCAAATCCCATGAGGAAAGTGTCTTTTGGTCATTCTATCATTTCAAAATCTGTTATGTCTTTTGGGCTCATTTGCTTAAAAAAAAAACAAAAACAAAAAAACAAAAAACAAGCCGGGTGGTGGTGGTGGTGGTGGTGGTGGTGGTGGTGGTGGCGGCGGCGGCGGCAGACTCGGGAGGCACTCGGGAGGCAGAGCCAGGCGGATCTCTGTGAGTTCGAGGCCATCCTGGGCTACCAAGTAAGTTCCAGGAAAAGGCGCAAAGCTACACAGAGAAACCCTGTCTCGAAAAACCAAAAAAAAACAAAAAAAAACAAAAAAAAACAAAAACAAAAACAAACAAACAAAAAAACCCAAAAACCCAAAAAACCAAAAAAACCATCAATGTAATTGTGTGATTCGGGACCAGGCAGTTTCCTCAAGCCTGTCGTTCTCAGAGCTCCCCCAGGTGAGTCCCGCCCTGGGCTTATGGTGCTCAAAGGAGACAGGCTGAGAATGAAACTGAGACACGTTGCTCTGGATGAAGTGGGGAAGAAGGCAGGTATACCTTAGAACACAGCCCGGGATGCTCAGACACTGTCATGAGGGTTTCCATCATTCCGAACGGTGAGGGGACAGAGCTGAGTTCGGTGCAATTGTTTCTGGGTAAAGCACAAGTTCCCAGCGAAAGTGTGAGACCCCGTGGTATGTTAGTGAACCTTCATTGTCAACTCTTCTAGATTTAGAATCACCATGGAAACACACTTTTGGATGTGTCTGTGAGGATCTTTCCGGAAAAATTTTCACATAGAAGGAACGACCCACCCTGAGTGTGGGTGTCACCATCCCATGGGGTCCTTGACCAAACAAAAAGGGGGAAATAAACTGGGCATCGGCATTCACCTCTTTCTGCTTCCTGATTGTGGATACAATGTCACCAGCTGCCTCAAGCTCCTGCTACCATGCCTTCTCTACCACAACTGACTAGAACCTTACTCTGTGAGTCAGAAGGACCCTTCCTTACTCGGGTATGTAGTCATCACAATGAGGAAAGTAACCAACACAGCTAACTAACTTCTCCAATGACTCCTGCTGGTCAGTTGGATTCCATCCTTCTTCACCTGCAATCTTCCTTCCTACCCAAACAGGACTCCCATCATGACTCCCAGAGACACCTCTGGCCTGGTCCAGAACTATCACACAGGTCCCAGTGGTGGGTCTGGAGGAAGGTCTTCATACTTAAGATAAGGAACTGCAGAAGCTCAGTACATCTTCTTCAGTAAACTGAATCAGAATCCCTCTTGGGGGTCAGCCATAATGTTCAACTCTAACTCCTTAAATGTCCACAAGTTTGTCCTTGTGGTTGGGACTCCAATACGATTTTGTCAGAGAAGTCATCTTTGGAGTTTGGGAACACCTGTGTCATTAGTAATGTGAATTTTAATGGGCATGAACGTGATGGTACTATTTCTTGAGCATCCTTACTCCAAAGTCCTGTAGGGAGATGGAATGGATGATTAGGGTGCAGACATCCCTGGGTTCCCAAACATAATGCCTTCAAAACATCACCAAAATATCTCTCTCCAGGGATAGAAATTCGTTGATTAACACAATAAAAGAGCCTGTACTTGGCAACATAAAAAGAAGTATTTCTTCATGAAATATGAACTTTAACCAAACTGTTTCATCTTAGCCAGAGTCCATGTCCTCCACTGAAGAAGTTGTTACAGAGAAGGGCCAACCTTCCATTTGGACTGTGACCAATCAGATTAGTAATTTCTCCTAGAAGGCAAACAGTAGAGGCAATTGTGGTGTGTGGAGAGTTTGGCTGCACTTGGGCCTGGCATGTGAAAGGTCGTAGCTAGAAGTTTTCCCGTGTCCCACCCGGCCCTGAGCTCCCATAGCCATTTATAAAATAGTCTTTAGAGGCTTATATTAATTACAAGTTGGATGGCCTATGGCTCAAGTTTTTTGCTAGCTAGCTCTTATAACTTAACCCACTTCTATTAATCTATAAGTTGCCATGTGGCTGTGGTATTACCAGTCTGCTGGCATCTTGTCGCTCCTTGGGTGGCAGCTGGTGTCTCGCCCCACTCTCCTTTCTCCTCTCATTATCTCTCTTGGATTTTCCTGCCTGGCTCCATCCTGCCCAGCCATAGGCCAATGCAGCCTTATTTATTAACCAATCAGAACAACATAGTCACAGCGTACAGAAAGACATCCAACAGCAACAGGTTCTGTCAGTTATCACTTCACTGGGTCAAGGTCTGATCAGAGTCTGTGGTCTGTCTGATCCAGGGCTTCAGTTTGGCATTTTTCCCCCAAATGACCTCTCTGTAGTTTGCATTTTTGCTTAGTGAAGGGTTTTCCAGAAGCCAATCCAAGAAGCACAAGTTCTAAGAGCTTCTTTGATGAGAATCTTAAAATGATCTGGCATCCAACATGTTTGGAAAACTTATCGGACTTTAATCCCCACTTGGAGATTCATAATAAACACAAAGGACCTTCTTAGGCTTGGGCCGTGTGGGGTTTCTCCAACACATGTGGCTCTAGAACGTCTCCTTCACATAACATCTACTACACAGAGAGAGATGCATTCTGAAGAATACTGGCATAATAGCAAACACGTTGGATCCAAAGAGGCTGTGTCTGTGTCTCCATCATGACTTTCTGATTAATCCTATCAAGGAGGTAGTCAATAAGCCTCCATTGTCTACACATAAAACGAGTCTACACAACACTGGCCCTACCTGTCAGCCATGCAGTGGGAAGTAAATGTCTATGCAAACAGTTATAAAACAGGAGCCAGTGAGATGTCACAATAGGTAAACTCTTGGCACACAAGCCTCATGCCCTGAGCTCGTTCCCTGGACCCATAGTAGAAGCGGAAAACTGATTCTGGATAGCTGACTTCTGATGTCCACACATGTGTCACAGATCACACATCACACACATACAATAATAATTAATAATAGTGATGAACAAAATAATGGGCCATTAAAATATTAATGTGTATATGCACATATCATAGATATCAGGAGTCAGCTGATTGCAGCCTGTACAATAAATCTTGTCCAAGGCTTGGTTTTGTAAAGTTTTATTAGAACACAGCCATGCTCATTTGTGTACATATCATCAATGCCTGAGGATGTGCTGCAGTGGCAGATCTGAATAATGGAGGCAGATGAGCAATCCCTCCTAGGAAAATGAAAAACAAAGGCAGTTACAATGTCCAAGGAACAAAATGTGCTTCCTCCTGTGTGGCTCTCAGAGCTCCAAGTGTTTGCTCTTTGGCTCTTCACTGAAAAACAGAAACAAAAACAAAAACTTGCTGACCCCTGACTTGTAATAAAAGATAGTATATATTCAAGAACATGTTGTGTCCATGGCAAGAGGTGTGGCATAGCGATGCTCTGCTCCACATGTGAGAAGTTGTGTTGAAAAAATGTGATGAAGCCTGATCCTAGTTCAGGGATCCCTAGGTGGCTCCCTGCTGCTCACCAAATAGAGCAGAAGATACGGTGTACAGGCCTAGCAGGAAGGTGGTGATGTTGCTGCACACACTTTCTCCAGATGAAAGCTTGGGTGATAAACATGTCTGGGTACTTGTCACAAATTCTGGAAGGTTTCCCAGTCCACCATAATTAGAAGGAAGAATAGAAAGAGCACGCAGCGCCAGGCTTTTAGAAGGAGCTTTGTGGAAATTTATCATGAATGCATCATTGCAAGTTACAGCTCAAAGTGTGGTGTCTCCATGAGTTTCTTAAAAATGTTAGGGGTCAGGCTGGTGAGATGACTCGGTGGGTAAAGGTGTTTGCTGAGTTCAGTTTCCAGGACCTGCATAGTAGGAGATAATTAAAATTAACTCCTAAGTGCCATCCTTTCCTATCCTGTCCTATCCTGTCCTGTCTGTCTATCTATCTATCTATCTATCTATCTATCTATCTATCTATCTATCTATCTATCTATCAATCAATCAATATACATATAAAACAATAAATAAATAAATTAGAAAAAAAAGTACCATAGGGACCAGAAACAGATAACCATATACCAGATCAGTTGTCGAAAGATGAACAAACATGGAAACATCACAGCAACGTTTCCAAACACCTCATCCTTGGGCTCCTCACTAAGGGGTTACAATGGTCAAAGCACCCAGAGGATCAGCATTCTGATATTCATTTTACTAATTTTCTAGAGCTTGATAGCATAAACTCAACTGGCTCATATTCACAGACTAAGAATATAAACAGCCCAAACCAGAGGCATCCTCCCTGGAGAGAAGAATGCTCACCGAGAATATGACAGGGATCGTGATAAGAGCCTGGAATATGTAGCTAGATTAATGTGTGTCTCTATAGTCCCTATTCCTGGTTCCTAGGTCACGAGCTTCTGACAGCATCTGGTGCCCGTATAGCTCTTCACTTAGGAATGCTTGCTGGGCTATTTGTGGAGTGCATCTCTAAGTGTGCACTTAAGACACCTCATGCTTTTCTAGGCTTCCTCCCCACTTGGCTTGGGTGTGAGGGCTATGATTATGTTTATAACAGGGAAGGTTGACATGCTTCAGTCACAATGACATTTCAATGTTCTTTGTCTCCTAAGAATTGTTCTTGCAAGTGAAAACTTACCTCTAAAAGTTTTAGAAACTCACAGAAACAGAGAGTAAAAGTCATGACTAGTTAATTATTACTGTGCCTGTTTAGTCCTGCAGAGCCGCAGACACCCCTTATCAATGTAGAGGCTAGTGGCCTGGCCCCTTCATGGCTTTCAAGCCCTTCCATGGTTCCACACACATGTGTTACTGTCCCCCATGTCCTGAGTCCATCCCAAGGCTCTCCTTATCCTGCCCATGCTGTGCTTCCACGCCTCCCTGCAAGCCTGCTGTCGTGACCCTTCCTTATATCTCAAGCCCTTTTCTCTCAACGTGAGAGAAGTAACTAATGCACCCCCACTTTGTCAGGGTGTATCATTGAGGCATCTGAGGGAACTCAACACTGTGAAATTTGGGCTGAATTCTTTCGGAGCTGACCAGTCTCTGTGCAGATATACAGAGGTACTCAGAAGGTTAAGTGCTTGCCATGTAAGTACGAGCAAGCACCTAAGCCAGAACAGTGCATGTTTATAATGTCAGCACTGGAGAGGCAGAGATGAATAGATCCCTTGGACTCACTGGCCAGCCACCCTAACTACCGGCCAAGTTCCAGACCAGTGAGGGACTCTGTCTTTAAAAACGAGCAAACGTTGCCTGAGGAGACAACACGCCTGAGGTTGACTTCTGGACTCTACACGCACACACACACACACACACACACACACACACACACACACACACACACTCTCACATGAACCAAATGTCCACATCAGGTGTCAGGTGTGTGTGGATCATATGACATGTCAGTGCTTACATATTTACTTACTGAGATTTAATCATTAAATCATGTTATTCCCCTAGAGATGTCCCCAGCAGCCACAAATCTCTTAGCATGAAATATATCATGACAATAAAAGTGACTTGTGACCGGCAGGCTGCCACTGGAGTGTGTAAAATAAATTTTAAAAACTGGGTTAAAACAGTAGGAGGCATGATTGTCTAGCAGAAATAAAAATGACAGTTGGAGGTTGTAAAATATAGTTTCCCACCCCTGGATTGTCAATGAACTATTATTTTTAGCTTTTTGTTTTCAGTGTGTAAAACATGATAGTAGTGACATCTTGACTCCAGATCTTGCCCAGAATTTCTTTGTGTTCAAGTCTGGAACAAATATAATGTTTAGTGAAGAGATCAGGAATAGACAGATTGATATGTTGATTCAACAAAACAGTCTATAAATAAATGATAGGGCTCTGGATAAGAAAGGCAGAAACTTTGAGGAAATAAAGCACACTTATATAGTCTTATAGACTTTCTGGCTATGTGAAATTGGCTATAATTTTTAGCCTAATACCAGCCAGTCAAGATTAACAATAATATCAACTCTTTGAGTAGCCTGTTAATGTACATGGCAGCCCTTTCTCATTCGTCACTCAATTAATCATGACTTCTCCCTGGGAAAGGCCTTAGTATTCTCTGTTTTGTAGATGAGGAACAAGAGACTCAAAACGTTCAGCTAAACAACAGAGAATAGTAGAAGGTGGCCATGATATCATGAAAAGAGCTGACAGAAATGTCAAGTGTCACTTTCAAGCCCAGGTATTCCTGGATTCCTTGGCTATTCCCTATCAATTCTACTCTGACCTGTTGATATTCTGTGGTTTCAAATTCTCATTTGTGTGTTTGCACCCATTGGCATGGCCTGGGCAAAGAGTTGCCCTATGAAACTCTGGAGACCAGATAAGCATGCTGGCTGGACCTGTCCAAACAGTAGACTCAGAGTCTTCCTTGGTTCTGGCTTCCAATCTCATGTACAATGCTGTGCTTGCTGGCAGATTCCAGGAATCTGAGGATACTGGGTACAACCCAGCTTTGCTTAGCCCAAGAATCTTGTGTGTTGAGCCAGGATATACCCAAGGGGTATGCAAATACTAGTTACAATCTCGACTATGGAGCACCCACTCCCTGAGAGGCCTGTTAGCATGTTGTACTGGTGTCAACTTGACACAAGCTAGAGTCATCAGAGAGGAGGAAGCCTCAATTGAGAACATGCCTCCATACGATTTGGGCTCTAGGCATGCCTGTAGACCATTTTCTTAATTAGTGATTGATGGGGGAGGGCTCAGCCCATTATGGGTGGTACCATCCCTGGGCAGGTGGTCCTGGGTTCTATAAGAAAGCAGGCTCAGCAAGCCATGAGGAACCAGCCAGTAAGCAGCATTCCTCCGTGGCCTCTGCATCAGCTCCTGCCTCCAAGTTCCTGTCCTTCTTGAGTTTCTGTCCTGACTTCCTTTGATGATGAACTGTGACGTGGAAGCATGAGCTGAATAAGCCCTTTCTTCCCCAGGCTGCTTTGGCCATGGTGTTTCATCACAGCAATAGTAACCCTAACACACATATGTAGTCCTTCATTCTGCAAGCCAGTAGAATTGCACGGGTGGAGAAAAGTTCTGGATCGACACATACTCAGCAGTAGCGTTTTATGACTGAGCCACATCCCCAGGCCTCCATGGGTTATATGAAATATATAATTCACAAAAACATGTAAAGGCAGACCAGTAAGATGGCTCATAGAGCAAAAGCAGCTGAGGACCTAAAATTGATCCTTGAGACCCACAAGTTAGAAGGACAGTAGACTCTGACAAGTTGTGCCCTGACCACATGCATGCCATGGCACCCACACCCCACCCCTGAAAATAAAATAAAATAACACACGGGAAGGGTGTGGAAGACCTTGTTAAGGACCTACCTTCACACCAGAGCACCTAACCTTTAGCGGCCAGCTGTCAGTCCACAGTGATTTAGGACGGTTTACAATCCACATCCCTACAGTAACCTGCTTCCTTTGATTCTTCTTTTGTCCATAATGATGCTCAGAAAAGGTTTTAATTTGTCTCTTGAGAGCTTGGGAGTTTTCAGCCCACTGGGATTAGCAAAGCAATGCTCAGATGTTATAAACGCAACCATTAGACTATTACAGGCTATTTGGACAATTTGTAATAGAAAAAAAAGAGCTGAAAAACAGCAGAGTTCTCCAGCCAAACACAATAGGTTTTGAAATAGAACTTGACAAAGTTAAGAAGTTTGACCAAGTTTTATTTTTAAGACAGAAAACGAAAACAGGGAAGTATCATAGCCTTAAGTCTATGAAAATGCCTTAAGGAAGGACAGTGGAAAGAAGAATTTTCAGTCTTCCATGATCACTTCAGTTAGTCATTATCCTAAAAAGGAAAACCCTGCTTTTCCACAAACATTAGTGCCAACAGCACTGTGCCTTTGACACCAATATCCAAAAAGTGTCCTATTTTCTGACTTGTTGTCAGTGGGAGTTTGGGGGGTTATGAAATAATTAGCTGTGCTGTCCTCAAAATTACAACAGTTTGCTACAGTGAGCTCCCTGAGAAACTGTTTTAGAAAGCGTTCCGTCTTTGGAATCGTTTAAAAACGGAGGCCTCTTCCAATTGCACAATGAGTCAGCCATCCATAGCTGCTGTACTTAAGTGTTCAGGGTGCAGCTGTCCCCACATGTCAGTCCCAAAGCACACATCAGGGCCCATTAGCTGAGGTGGTTTGCTTTGGAACTAAGATTATTTTAGAAATATGCAGAGGATCCAAATATAATAAAAGAAAGAAGCAGGGAGATAGTTCTCTTTAAAACACTTGTAACTCATTACCTTCCATTTTGATGCTACCAAAATGCAAACATTCAGGTGGTACCAGACACCCCACTCCAGGTGCCACCACAGTATCAGTAGATCTTGCTAGCTAACTTTTGTGCACAAGGCAATCACTTACACGATATCACAGAAGTGACCCCCCAATGGTTTGTTTAAAGTCAAGACAGTGATGGGGATGTCCACACTTAAGAATTTTGACATAAGTTCATTGCAGTAGCTAGTGGAATATTGAAGCCTATTTGAATGATAGTTCAGAATTAGGTTTATGCCCTCACACGATATTCTGTCATATGAAAGGGAAAATGGTTATCAACAATATGCATGCTGTAGCAGAGCCCAGTTACAACTGATGTTGGATGGCCCATGGCTAAAAATGCTTCGTTTACCTGGAGTGAACTCCAGTGTAAATGTACTGTAAGTAGTGATGTACACATGGAGGTTCAGCAGTCATAACAAGTGCACTGCTCTGGTGGGGTGTGTTGATGATGGGGGAGGCTTTACACATACAGAGGAAGTCGGCTGTTATATTACCGTTCCTGAGGAAATGTGAGAAAATGTCTATTCACACTCGATAAGATAATGATATCACAGCAGTGAAATGATTCTGGGGATGGTCCAGGGAGTAAAGCACTTGCTAGGCAAGCATGGGGGTCCAGTGTACGACAACTCGTGAGAGTTGCACCTCTGAGGCTCCCTATGCAACGTGGAGGCAGCTCTGTGGCTTGGAATCTTTTCCCAGCAGCCTTTGCTGCTCATATACACAAGCTGGTGGGGAGGGACCTGTGAATCTTGCGGCTTTGCCATGTTTTTTTCTGGTCTCTGGAGTCTTCCTTCTCCCTCTCCCAGGGAATGCTTCACTTGGGCGGAAATAACTGCACAACATAGGTGTATGAGAAGTCTCTGTACCATTTCCTCAAGTTCATGTGAAGCCAAAAGTGCTTTAGAAAAATAGAATCTATTTTTAAACGTTTCCATCTATGAAGGCGGAGCTGTTGCACTTTGGTTGAGTTTGGGGGTGCTCTGGACCTTGACTAGAATTTTGGAAAAAAAAGAAATGGAAAGAAGAAAGGAAGGAAGAAAAGAAGGAAAGGAAGGAAGGAAGGAAGGAAGGAAGGAAGGAAGGAAGGAAGGAAGGAAGGAAGGAATCACTGGGAAGCCTTGTTTCTAACAAATGTGACAACCAAACAACTCAAGAGGGATGATGGGTGTCGATGGAGAGCACTGCTTTCTGAAATTTTCATTGTTATTTCTTCAGTGTAGTGCATTCAAAGGATAAAGTGGGAGAGTGAGGTAGTTAAAGCCTTATGGTCTTCAATGTGACTCCTTCCTGGAAACCTACAAATTCTAAGTAGAATGTGAAACTAAATTAAAGCCACCAGAGGAGGCAGCACGGAGGAGCTTTGCTGAAGACAATGGAGAAGGGACTAAGTTTTATATGATGGGTGTCTCTAGGGGTGACACCCACAATTCCTGCAGGCTTGCAAGAGTGAAAAGAAGCAGGAGAGAGAGAGCATGACTGTCAAAGGAGAAGGGATCTCATTAGTGCTGGGTTTCCTGACTGCAGTGGTCACTATGGGGGAGAACTGTAAGCCTCTGGTGGATATACTATCCCCTTAACCTAGAAATTGCTGACAGCCATACTCAAAGCAGATGGTGCTTTCTTAAGCTGGTTTAATAATCAAATCCAGAGTCATCACTGAAGAACTTTCACTTCCAGGCCAGTTTAATACCAGACACTGCTCAGCCAGAGCAAGGGTAATGGAACGGTCTAGTCATTCAGGAAAGTCCTCATGGTCTATGTATCCTGGAAGGTAGTGACGGAACCAGGGAAATTACCTGGGTGTTGACTGCGCTTAATGTTTGGAGATAGGTTAAGCCATTGTGGTAGTTTGAATGTAATTGGCCCCCATGAGCTCACAGGGGGTGACACTATTAGGAAGTGTGGCTTTGTTGGAGGAGGTGTGGCTTTGTTGGAGGAAGTGTGTCACTGTGGGGGTGGGATTTGAGATTTCCTATGCTCAAGCTACACCCAGTGTGGACACAGACTCCTTCTGCTTCCTGTGGATCAAGATGTAGAACTCTCAGCTCCTTCTCCAGCACCATGTCTGCCTACGTGCCACCATGTCCTGCCATGATGGTAATGGACTAAATCTCTGAAATTGTAAGCCACCTCAATTAAATGTTTTCCTTGAAAAGAGTTGCCGTGGTCATGGTGTCTCTTCACAGCAACAGAAACCCTATTTAAGACAGCTATGCTTAGTTGTGAGGATGTCATCATAACTGTAGAGTATTTTGAAGATAGCCAGATAGTTCTATGTCTTCTTGGTAAGCTCTGCAGGGTAGCCTCCACAGGATGTTCTGCCTCTCAAGCTATTCCTAATCAGACAAAGAGAAAGGTGGAAACATTTTAAGTGCACAAAGATGCTTCTGGGTGAAAGATATGTGTTAACTTCCTCTTCTGTGAAACACAAAACTGGTTTGAGGAATATTTTTGTGTTGATCTATGGAGACTGGAAGGATGGTGGTACATTGAGAGTACTTCATGGCGGGGGAGGTCAACTGCATACCTTAAGGGCCCCTTAGATAGCAGGACCTAGGTAGTGGGAGAGGACAGTCCTGGGTTCCCTAAACTAGCACTGAGTGTAATGATATGTTCTGTACCCTAATAAACTTGTATGGGGATCAGAGGACAGAGCCAGCCACTAGATTAGACATAGAGGCCAGACAGTGGTGACACACACCCTTAATCTTATCACTAGGGAGGCAGAGATCCATCTGGATCTCTGTGAGTTCAAGGCCATGCTGGAAATAGAGCCAGGCAGTGGTGGCACATACCTTTAATCCCAGTACTGGAAAGCACACACACCTTTAATCCCAGGAAGTGACATGACTGGGTAGAGAAAGGTATATAAGGCGTGAGGAGACAGGAACTAAAGCAATTCAGCTGAGAGTCATTCGGTGAGGACTCAGAGGCCTTCAGTCTGAAGATTCATGGAGTTGAGGTGAGGTTGGCTGTGGCTCATTTTGCTTCTCTGATCTTTCAACTTTCACCCCAATATCTGGCTCCGGGTTTTTTATTAAAAGACCATTTTAGATTTGAACAACAACTGAGGGCACAAAGCTAACAAGAAGGCCACCTGACTTTGAAGGGATCTTGACTTGGGGGATGATAGCAGTGAGTGCTCTCTATTGAAGATCAGGCTCCTTCCATCTTCCTGGACCCGAAGCCAGGTTTTATAACAAAGCTTGATGACATTGTTCCATCATCTACCTTCACTATTCCCTACCTACCTGTGTCTGATCCTTTCACAAGCCCTTTAGCCATGGATAATCCATTCCCTATCCCTAGCTAGGGCTAAATTTCTGCTCTCTGTAATAGACCACTGCCTGCCCTATATGGAAATATTTGTTTCAAAAATCTTTAGCTCAGCTTGTTATAAACTGACTTTTCAAGTTAAAGTCAAGTGAGGAGGGTTTTCCACATAATTCTTATGTCCTCCCTACTTCAGGTTGGATGCCAGGGGATTGGGGCCAGGTGATGCTAGTGGAAAGCTGAGGCTGAGAACCACTGCTAAGTAGAATCTGTGCCTGCATTCTGAATACTTCTATGTTATTCATTTCTGCTGAGTCAGCCTTGAATTGACCGTCTTGGATTGGATTCTGGCGTTTCAAAATTGTCTTGTGTACAGATTCCCATTCGAGTCCTTGCTCGGCCTCCCTCTGAAGTCTGCATTTCTCTTGAATATTTTATTACAGCTTTCCCTGGAGAAAACTTCTATAAGTCACAATAAGAAGACATTTCAGTGGACAATTTGTGTCTAATGACCATGACTTGATTTTCTGGGTCCATCATCAGTCTGGCTATGAGACATTGAGCTCTATGCATAGAGGCCTGGGGACCCTCTGGGATCACATCCTCAAGGATGTGGTTACATGTCCTAGAATTCTTGTTTTCATCATTCATTGGGCTCTAGACCAAAGTAGGAGACAAAATGGGAGGGCGGTCCTTAGCTTCAGTTACTCAGCATTGGCATTCCTTCCAAAACTTGTTGCATATCTCACACAGATTGATAGATGGGGTGGCCAATGTCCACACTGTGCCTACAACGAGGATCTAGTGTGCTGTCTGCCCTTCCTTGTCATGATCGAGGATAAAAGACAGTAAGTGGTTTCTGGAATCTAGAAACCAGGTGGAGCTCCCAGCCCCACAAATACCTTTCCCATGCTGTGCCTATTATCCCTGAGGCATGGGCTCTGCAGGGTGGCAGTCACAAAACAAATGTGAGAACTTTCCACATCTCAACAGCTTTGGATTGAAACCCCTGGTGACCCTGGTCTCTCATAAGTGAGAGTTTGAAATGTTAGTTTAGGAGTTGCGAACTCCTCCTTTGAAATTCTCATTTGCCTTCGAACATATTCCTTTGCCTTCATGAGGACCACTGTCCCCTCTCTTCTAAAACCAAGGCTAAGACAGAAAGGTGTGCAGGACTGTAAAGCAGCCTGTCACCATTCTTCCCAAGGATGGCTTCCTCTTCTTTCTTAAACAGTTTCTGATTGGAAGGATGGCTTTTTAGAGCTCAGACTCCAGTGGCTAAATTGATGACTTCCAGGCTGTATCCCGGAAATACACTGTGTGCTCATATGTGTGTGTGTGTGTGTGTGTGTGTGTGTGTGTGTGTGTGTGTGTATGGAAGTCAAAGGACAACCTTGGGTGTCATTCCTCAGAAGACATTTGTCTTCTTTTTTTTTTTTTTTTTTTGAGACAAGGTCTCTCACTGGGCCCTGAGACTCTTCAACTAGCCTGGGTTGACTGACCAACAAGCTAAGCCCTCGGTCTGTCTCTGCCTCCCCAGCAACTAGGATTACAAGCACCACCAGGGTGGCTTTTCTCGCTAGGCTTCTGGGAATTGAGCTCAGGTCCTTGTTCCTGTAAGACAAACTGTCTTTACCTGCGCTGTCTACTCAGCCCTAGAAATACAGCCTTTATAATCCAGATAGCTATGAAAATAACCAAACAGATCCAACTCTCAAATAAAGTTCTGAGTGAAGGCATCCTTAACAGTCACCAAGTCAAGTGCTTTGCAAGTTCAATAGAAATACTGTTTCAGGTTTTGAAATGACCTTCTGTTCATTGTGTAAAGGACCTATAAGGCTTTACAATAGTTTTCCAGTCTTGGCCCCTTTCTGTTTACTGGCAGTGGTACTAATTTTTCAAGAAATTAACTAACTGCCGGGTTAGGCTGCCTAGCAAAATTCAATGGAATCGATGGGAGGCTCCAAGATCTGCATTCTTAGCATTGGCACTAAGGAAGTGCCCACACACATATTTTTTCCCAGTAATGAAACTTCACAATGTGCTTCTTAATGGAAGATGATCAACCGCAATGCAAATTTAATGAACTCCGATGTTGAATTGCAAACCAAGCCCAATATCCCACGGAAAATTAACCTAATCAATAATCTCATTTGAAGCCGTAAGCTGTACAAACAGCTCATGCACTGACCAAGTCTTCCCTTTCAGATGTCACTGCACAGAGGTGGCTGATCTCTCTTAGGTTTCCCGCCTGTCCTTGCCCATTAGACTGTTGGCAAAATGCACTCACTATTGTTTTTAACAAGGATGCTGTCAAGCTTACTGAAGTCATCCATGTAATGTCGGCCGCCAGAAGAATTTGTAGGAAGGGGGAAAATACAAAACAAACAAACAAAAATAATCTGAACTCATATAAAAGAAGATGGGGGTGGCGCTTATCCTCCTAAGTAACAGAGATTTAGCTTTGCTCAGGCATGCACCTCACAGGCCCACTCTTCTCTCTTGACTTGGGCCCTGACTTCAAGCCTTGGGCAGTTCTTTCTTGGAACAGTAAAGACTCTCCCTCGGTTGTTTTCTTTATTCTTTATGTACTTACCAACTGTCCCCACAGTGAGTACAAATGTAGATGTAACCAACCGTCTTATTAAATAAGAAACACAGAGCCGATTCAGAGAAGAAAGCCAAGAGGTCAGAGCTAAGAGCCTCATCCTTCCTGCTTCAGCGATCCTCTTCAGTCAAGAGAGCTCTCCTAAAGGGACCTACTTCCTGTGTGTATGTCTTTATATAGTCTAGCTGTTCTGCCTTCTCATTGGTTGTAAACCCAAACACGTGACTGCCTCGTCACTGCCTGTATGTACAGCCCTCCAAGTCCTCTATGGTATTGAGATTAAAGGCGTGCGCCACCACCGCCACGCACTTGCTATGGCTCTAATAGCTCTGACCCCCAGGCAACTTTATTTTTTAACATACAATTAAAATCACATTTCAGTACAAGTAAAATACAACCACATTTCCCCTTATCTATTTTAATAAAAAGGAAAAAAAAGAAAAAGGTTATAACTAACAAAAGAAAAACTATATACAAAAGTACAATAACTATATACAATATATACAAGTAATAAATGTCTAAACAATGTCTAGTCCATTTGTATTTGACAAATTCAGAGAAAATAATTTTATTATCTATCCTATTTTGGTAAGTCTAAAATGTATCTAATTCACTTTCTATCCTAATTAATCTTCAACTATAACTAACTAACCTTCAACTATAACTAACTAATCTTCAACTCCCTCAGAGACCCAAGAAGGAAATAATATTAGCTAACAAAAATAAAAACAGAGTGTGCATGCAAGCAACTTCCAAAAAATTTCTAATTAAATACAAATATAAGATAAGAAGGAATATATGAATATTTGTGTGTATGATATATACAAATATACATATATATGTGTAATAGAGATTGATGGTTGGACTCTTCTTTGGCCCCTTTGCCTCAGAAAGTGGGAGAGTGTGTCCTGCATTTACCTTTTCAAGGAGAACTTTCTAACCCTTAACTTCCTTCCAAGGTCTGCAGAGAAGGGAAACATTGCATTTGTTACTTTTGTATAGTTCTGATAAAAGTATCTGGAAAAACGATTGAGGGAAGCAAGCTTTGTTTTTGGGTTTAGATGGCTCAACCATGTTGATTTGGGTCAATGTGCTTGGTCAGAAGACCATAGCAGCTGGAATGTGTGGCATAGAATGGCTGCTCACATTGTGATAGACAGGAAATGGAGAGAAAATGCTCTGATACTGTGTTGGCTTTCTCTTTTTGTCTTTTTATTTTATGCAGGCCTCTGGGTCATGGGATAGTGCTGTCCACATCCCAGGCAGGTCTTCTTCCCTCAGTTAATGCTCTCTGGAAACAACTGAATATTCCCCCTCACAGACGTGTGCCTCACTAATATTCTAGGTGGTTTCTCAATTCAGTTAAGTTGGCAATGAAAATTGACCATTACAATCACTATCACAATGCTGTGGGACGGTCTGTATGTCAAGTGTGTTGCTGATTGGTCAGTAAATAAATCACTGATTGGCCATTGGCTAGGCAGGAAGTATAGGCGGGACAAGGAAAAGAATTCTGGGGAGTGGAAGGCTGAGAGAGAGACACTGCGAGCCGCCATCAGGACAAGGAAGATGTAAGGTACCAGTAAGCCATGAGCCATGTGGCAAAGTAAAGATTAATAGAAATGGGCTAAATATAAGAGTAAGAGCTAGACAATAACAGGCCTGAGCTAATGGCCAAGCAGTTTAAATAATGTAAGAGTCTGTGTGTTTATTTTATAAGTGGGCTCTGGGACTGGCGGGACTTGGTGGCGGGAGCTGGAGAGAAATTCTCCAGCAACAAATGGCGTCCAACATGGTGGCAAGAGTTTCCACCTAAAAACTTAGAAAAAAGATTCTAAAACGGACCTAAAAACAGCTTCCTAATTGTCTGTCTCAAATAAGCGGCAGCTGCCGGTTTGAGCTACTGGCGGGTTCCTAGCGTGCGCTCTCGACCTGCAGTATGGTGGGAATGAGGCCTCTGCAAGTAGCACATTAAACTGTGTGATGGATTTAGCCTTTGCTAGTACAAAACAAAAAAAGAGGTTTCTGGGCTACACGCTACTTTGGTAAAAGTGTAGACCCACTATTTCTGAGAGTTACGGCTCCCAGAGCTGGCGGAAAGCGGACCACCGCCATGTTGGGAAGCTGAAGTGGGCGGAGCCAGCAGCCACTGCCCCATTTCAGGCTTAGAAGGCTGCAGTTTAAAGCAATAGGCTCACGCTAATATAAAAAAATAAGCCACGTAAAGATGGCTACCACACAAAGAATCTGGATTATGTTCTCTTTGATATTCGTAACTGCAGAAAAACATTTGATTGTAAAAGCTGTTGAGTTATGCCAAAATGTATATTTTAAAGGTACCTTGACTTCAAAATTTGGATATAAGGATATGTTGCTTTGGAAAAGAGTCTCTGCTTTTGTTTCCACAGAAAGCCAGAGACTATGGATTTGTTCCAGATTAAGATGCATCAGGTTTGACCAGCCAAGACCCCCTGAAAGGTCTCCAATGACACCATGGCCCAGATGACTCAACATCCAGAATGGTTCCAAGGCAACTGGCTCAGACGATACAGCCTCATGGACTACTCCATGATCCTAAAATTTTCTTCGTGTCCCCATAAGATACAGCGCCCCCCTCCAGCAGGAAGTAGTAAGAGAAGCTACGCCCAAATTCCCAAATATACCAAGCTGGCTTTAGAGATGGAATTGGCTCACTCCCCCTCTAAACCCAGACATATTGCTCAAAAAAAAAAAAAAATGGTTAAGAGATTCTTATGTCCCAAATCAGAAGAGCCCTCTGGTGTGGGACAGACAAAAACCAATATTTTTATTTAAAGCAGGTTGATTATAAATACAATCTCTTTCTAAAGAAAAAAAGGGAATAGTTTAGATATGATAGGATGAAAGGGTAGATTAATGAACCTACTTTTAAAGAGTAACAACTTGTTTAAAATGTTTTACATTGCTATAGATTTTAGTTTATTGATACAAATTTAAACTTAATTTTGTTATACTGTATATATATTTCTATTCTTGTTTGAGATATTATGTTTATGTAACTCATTTAAAATTATAATGGATAATTAAAAAATAGATTAATAATTAGTCATCTATGATAATCATATTTGTAGCCATGTTAGTTAAGTCTTCTAGGTATACATAGCTATATTTCAGATAGATAGGTAGTCTTCAAACACTTCAAAGACCTACAGAATATGGCATTTAAAATGTTTTAAAAATTTAGACTTTCTGGACAATGAGACATGTCTGCTCCTGACAGCACCGATTTACTTCAGAGAGGAGGATGGGCATCGAAGACACTCCATACGGAGTTTATCTTCACCTTGACAAAAATAGCCATTTGGGCAAGAAACTGTTCTTGCCTGGACTGCCTGATCAACTGGACATGCAGGACCCATACAAAGGTGACCACTGAACTTTGCTTGACAAAATGGTCCTTCAGGTTCCTGCTTTGCAGAGAAAACTGCCAGACATTCTACAGGACACAGAGAAAAGTGAATAAGAGACTCTAGGCCTATGGGCTGAAGACAGATGCCCCAATTTTACAAGAGAACTTTGAATGACTGTCCAGGCTGCCAGCTGTCTCTGTCTACCCTACAAGACTCCTAAAAGTTGCTTATATCCTTCTCCATTTCTCAGGTAATAGTATATCCTTCTGAGGTCTTTGATGTGGTTAAAGACTAGATACTTACAATTTTCCTTAGTTATAATAAAAGATAAGTTAGATATAAAACCTTAAACTCACAAATATAAGATAGATAGGATCTCTTCTTTAATATTGTAACTGTAATTCTTGCTTGATAATTGTTTTGTTATATGTAATTTTACTATGTTAAAGTTAAAACCTTCCTTTTTAAGAAAAGAAAAGGGGAAGTGCTGTGGGATGGTCTGTATGTCAAGTGTGTTGCTGATTGGTCAGTAAATAAATCACTGATTGGCCATTGGCTAGGCAGGAAGTATAGGCGGGACAAGGAAAAGAATTCTGGGGAGTGGAAGGCTGAGAGAGAGACACTGCGAGCCGCCATCAGGACAAGGAAGATGTAAGGTACCAGTAAGCCATGAGCCATGTGGCAAAGTAAAGATTAATAGAAATGGGCTAAATATAAGAGTAAGAGCTAGACAATAACAGGCCTGAGCTAATGGCCAAGCAGTTTAAATAATGTAAGAGTCTGTGTGTTTATTTTATAAGTGGGCTCTGGGACTGGCGGGACTTGGTGGCGGGAGCTGGAGAGAAATTCTCCAGCAACATCACAATAGTACTCACAGTGGTTCTGGGTGTACCATCTCGAAGCATGATGTTTTTAGGGATGTTCTGCAATCTGCAGGCATATTTTTCTTCTTGAAGTGTTTTTGTGTGCAGATACATATGTATATGTGTGCTTGTAGGACAGAGGGAAACCTCAGGTATTGTTTCTCAGGTGCCACCCACCCTGCTTTTTGAGGCAGCGTCTCTTACTGGGATGCAGGACTTACTGTAGAGTAGGGTAGGCTGGCTAGCCAGTGAGCCCCAGTGTCTACCTGTCTCTGCCTCCCCAATGCTGGATGTGCAGGTGTGTGGCAGCACACTCTGCTGTTTCTAAAAACATTTTTAGATTATTCTGTGTGTGCACGTGATGTGAATGTGGTAGCAGGTATGTGTGAGGGCATCTCAGGCCATCACGTTTATGCAGCATGGAGTTGTTAGCTCAACTCTGAACAGAGGGTGAGATTGTCTCTAAGGATATGGAGAGTGAAAACACATTTCCACTCTAAAGATTTAGGAAGATGTGGGCAATCTTCATGAAGTCAGAGAGAGAGAGAGAGAGAGAGAACTCTATACCATGCAAGAATGCACAGAAGAAAGATGTGGCACCTTTTCTGTAGCTTTCCCAAGTTAACGGGGACTAAGTTAACGGGGACTAGAGATCGCTAAGCCTTTGAAGAGTGCTTTGGAGGCAAACAAAGCCTTCCATATCACTTAATTTATAAAGACTTATAGACTCTTATTACAGCTTCTTTTTTATTGTTTTATTAAAAAATAAATCTCGGGAGTCAGATATTAGGGAATCAACCTGAAAGATCCATGGAGTGATGGAGAAATGATCACTTCACCCTCTTCTCCACCTTCTCCTATCAGAAAGGCCGCGCATCTCTTTGGCACCTCCTTATTCCCCCTGTATTTCCCTCTATCTTTCTCTAAGTCCACTCCGGCCAGTTGAATACGGCCTCCGCCCTCCAAACTGAGGTCCGACTCCCTTGGTGGTCTCGGAGCAAAAACACAAACAAATCTCCCCCAACAGACTCTGTTCTAAGCAACTGCATAAGGGAGCAAAGACTTAGCACTATGCCCTGGAAACAGCAAGGGGCCACCACCATACAATTGGGGTGTTTGTGGTTCACAAAACACATGCAGTGTGTGTGGTTGGATTTAAGCTTTCAGTGGTTATTTCCTAAGCCTCTCTAGTGAAAAGATACCCCCTCTCCACTTCCCAGATATTAAGAAAAAGGCTGGAAGCATATGTCAATACCCACTGTGTGGAGGTTCAGAAGTGGTTAAGCCAGTAAAGAGCTTAGTATGCTACCTACTCATCAAGACCTGAGTTTGAGTCCCCAGTATCAGGCACGGTAGCAGGTCCCTATAGCCTCAGCATTGAGGAAAGGTGACAGGAGGATCCCTGGAGCTTGTTGGAGCCAGTATAGCTGAATCAATGAGCTCCAGATTCACTGAGAGACCCTATCTTAAAAAATAAGATGGAGAACAATTGAGAAAGACACCAGCTATCACCCTCGGGCCTCTATTCCCGTGTATACATGTATACATGTGCACACACACATAAACACACACGTACATATACACTTACATCACACACAAAAGAAAAAAGAAATACTAGTTTGGGGTGGGCTCGGCACAGTTTTCTTAGAAGTTGTCAATGGATGCTCAAAGCACAGGTCTGAAGAACATGTTCATATTTATTCTACCTGGAATAATAAAGAGATTTTAATTTCAGTAGACAGTGCTGACATTTCACTAGACTTTAAATTATGTGAAATCAATTTAGGTAACCAAGATGGTTCATTACAGACAAGCAATAAAAAAAAAAAAATATGATCCAACCGTGGCAGGTTTAATTCTGTGGTTAGATAGAGAAGATTCATTTTCCTGCTACGATGTAGATGACTCTTTCTGGTCTATGTGAAGCCTTTCATCTGTTCATCTCTGTGGTATTATGGTAACATTTTAATATTTATTTATTTATTTATTTGGTTGGTTGGTTGGCAATCTGAAGTTCTAGGAATTCTGTTCCAGTCTGAGAGATAATTTTGCCCTGAGGCAGGCCAACAATTGTGAATCACTTGTCTTTTTCAATCTGAGATTAATTTTATCACAATCTGCTAACCCATTTTTTACTAGTTCAGTACCTGAGTCTAGATTCTGCAGTGGAGGGGTTTGGATCCAGGCAGAATCAGGGCAAGCCCCAGGAACCACTCCCCGCTAGTTAATAACATTATTTCCAAATGAGCTAAGACCATTCCTACAGCTTTTCATGGAAACAGCTTAGTGCTATCTAGTGACATCTAGAAAGACTCTCTCTCTCCTCCTCCTCCCCCATACACACACACACATACACACACACACACACACACACACACACACATACACACACATGCACGCACAGAGAGAGACACAGAGAGAGAACACAGAAACCATAACCTTGAGGGAATTGTCATTTCCTGTGACTCCTATGCGCACAGATGAGTTTGCACATGTAAAAATCTCACAGGCTGAGGAGAAACAAGGCCCTTTCAGAAGTGCAGACTTTCCCTCCCTTCATCCCCTGTAGCTCACAGCTATTTTTATAGCAGCACTAGAGTCTGGAGTTTGGGGAAGAAGCCAAATGTTTTGGGTGTGTCTATACAGACTCGGCGGCCTTGGGGGTGGGGGTGGGTGGGGGAAAGGGAGCTGGAGGGAAAGGGGGAGGGGAGTTGAGGGTGAGGGGGATGAGGAGAGCAGAAGAAAACAATTTTCCTTCTGACTTCTAAGCATGTGCACTCCTCAATGGCATACATGTATCATGCATGCTCAGTTATTTCACATTAGGGAAGTACCAACTGTATTTTAATATTCTCTGTAATCTCATTTTTTCCATCCTCTCTGGGCTCTTTATTGTACTGCCAAAATATTGCCCTGTCTAACCTCTGCTGGAGGGATAAACCCTGACCTTCATGGAAATTCCACCCTCCCAGGAAAGGAACACTCCAGCTCTAGCCAGCCCTACAGTCCTTCCATGAAGGGAAGTGGAATGAGATTTTAATTAGAGTAAGTCACTGTCCAGTTATTCACCCGACATGAACATTTAAAATAATGTCTTTGTCTAAAAATAATTGTTTCCAGCATTATTGTTTTGAAATGTAGCTTTGGATGGTATCTGGGATTAGGTTACAAAAACATATTAAAATGATGAAAACTCATGTTTTCTCACACCAATGATCCTAACTTTGAATCCTTCCATTTTATGAGAATTAATAGAGTTTGTGATAGTGCTAATATAAAAAGCTGCCTCGGGAATTATTTAGCCGTTCCTTTTCCTGCATACTCATATTCTTGATTCTGAAGGGCATTCTCAGCCACCACACACTGTGATATTGCTTTCCCCAGCTTTAATTCCACAGGCTAGGGAGGGTTATTGAGATGGCATGATTCCAAGCACCATAGAAAAAAGGATTACTTTTTCTCTTTTTGAACAACATTCCACCTGACTATTGTACTTATTTATTCAAGTGTTATGTGATGGAGAGTTTACATACCAGCTTGAGGTCAACGTGTCTCTAGTCGATATGTAAGGGGAAAGGGAAGTCTATGGGAGTTAAATGATGCTAGGTCATGCTCACATGAGATCATGGAGCATCCTGTGGAAGAACATATGGGACTATGTTTCCAGTCTGATTGCCTACGGAGCTCTAGAATATGCAGTGGAAATCACATCAGGTAACTAATAAAATAAAATGAGGGACATCAGACAGAATGCTACTAACTCACGTTCCTTCACCCGTACACTCTCATACTGAGTCTTAGAATAGTTTTTTTTCCCTCCATCTAAGTAAAACAAGAAAAATAATTAAATGAGTATCTACATTGAATAGTTATCATTTGATGTAACATACTTCAGGGAGGGGAAGACTAGGTCTTTGCCTTGCTTGGCCATCCTTGCTGGACACTGGGACCCAGATTCTAGCCAAGACATGTCCATCTTCTAGTAGATCACTCAGCACACATGTTCTCTGGAACGGTCCATCACAATGATGACATTTTTCCAAGGACCATCTGCACACGATCCTGAAGACCCTGAATTAATTACTACAATACAGGCCAGAAATCTGCATTTTCATGGAGACCCATGAAAATGAACACAACTGAACAAAACTTTCCTCTTGAAGAAAATTCTAGGTGTCAAGGAGCTGACTCAGTGGATGAAGTGCTGTCCACACAAGCATGAGAACTGGGGTTTGGATCTCCAGCACCCAGAGAAATGCTGAAGGCATGGGAACGTCCCTATAATTCAGTGCTTGGGAGGTGGGGACAGAGGACCCCTAGGACAAGCTAGACTAGCCAAATCAGTGATATCTAAGTTCGAATGAAAGACCCTACCCAATAAAATACAATGGAAAACAATCATGAAAGACATCCAACACCAACCTCTGTCCTCCACACACACATGTACATACACACACACACGTACATACACACACGTACACATACACACATGTATACACACATGTGCATACACACATGTACACATACACACACATGTACATACACACATGTATATATACACACACAAATCTGCACACCACATATAGACCTGCAAAGATTAAAAAGAGAGGGTACACCCAATAAGTAGATAGCAACATAAATAAATGTAAAGGAGGAGGCTGCAAGATGGCTTAGTGAGTCAGGGCATTTGACGCCAAGGTTGTGACTTGAGTTCGATCACTGGGAGCGAGATGGTGGGAGGAAAGCCCTGACTCCTGTAAGTTGTCCTCTGGCTTGCACACTCCTGCCCTGACACATGTCTGTCTCAACTCCTAATAAAAAAAAGGAAAAAACAAAACAAAACAAAACAAAAAACAAAAGGAAAATGCTGGATAGGAGAGACCAACTCTAGCTAAGATTTGCTTGGCAAAAATGCCTTGAGAAATAATCTTTGAGGTCAAGGGGCTGAAATGCGTGTGTAAGCATGTGTGTGATTGTGCGTCTGTGAGTTTGTACATGACTGTGTGCCTATGACCTAAGGATGGTAGTCATGACAGCTTGACTGATAAATGTTGTCTTGATGATGATGCAATTGTATCCATGCTACCTCTTCTTTGCACTTTCTGTATCGTGTTCACTAAATTACCCGATAGTGAACACTTGGTTATAAAACAGACCGTGTGAGATGATCCATGGACTAACAGAGCCTGTGTTCTAATGGAGTCTGAAGTAGGCCAGGCTAAGCTGCCCTGTTTGGTAGACTGGGTGCATTCAATGCATTCTGCACTTACAGTATTTCCCATCTCTGGTTGTTCTATTGGAATGTGACCCTGTCATAAGCCAAGAGGCATCTGTGCAAATTAAGTTTGGAAAATATTAATGCCTTTTGGGAAATGGCCATGTGCAAATTATTTGGGGGAAAATATCAAGGGGCTGCTTCTCAAACTCTATTCACTGGGTTTTAAGAAAATGACTCAAATCTGTCTGGAAATGTCCTGTGTCAGAAGTCTCTCTGGGGGCTGGGATGATGACTCAGTGTGTAAGTGTACTTACTGCACAGCATGGAGACCTGAGTTTGGATCTTAACAGCCAAGCAAAAATCTGAGTACAGTTATAGGTGCCTGTCACTCTAAGGTAGAGGGATGGGGACAGGCAGATTCTCAGAACTCACTGGATACCAGGCTCATTGAGAGACCTGTCTCAAAAAAAAAAAAAAAAAAAAAAAAGTTCAGGTATCAAGATGAAGGAAGACACCCAATATACACCTGACATTAACCTCTGGGCCTCTACCAATATCCCAACACTCACACTTGCACACTCACACACATGACCCCTCTACCATGCATACATAAGAAGTCATATGCATGGCACAGTGTTTCTACTGAACAAATGTAAGGAAGCAGAGGAGGAGTTCTGTGGTGTTCGCCCAGTCCTTCGCTTCTCTATCAAGGCATGAAGTTCAATCCTTAGACTTGAATGTGAGAGGAAGTTTCAACTCCCAGGAGAGAGGGGCCATCAGCATCCCATCTTGAATGCTTATTGACACTCTTATGCTCAGAGTTTCTGATACGACATAGGTTTGAGGTGCAGCTAACTAGAGAAGGTGGATTTTATGAGCAGAACCTACAGCAGAACTCAAAGAAACTGTGTACGTTCTGAACAAAATCCTCACTTTTCAAAATGTCCCCACCTCACCCCCCTCTTACCATGCTCCCTTAAGAGCGCTCAGAAATCTACAAGCTTCTTAGAGGGCAGCACCTACCTCGAAAACTTCTAAGTGTCTTAGTCAGTTGACTGAAATTAGAATGCATGCTAATCAAAGCAGCTTACCCCAACATTCTCATTCCCTGGGGCTGGGTGAAGCCAGGATTCACATTTTAACAAGCACCCAAGGGGTTCTGATGAAGGACTATTCCATTATAGACTGAGACAGTTCTATCTGCCCATGTGCATGCCTGAGGTTGGACTCTTTCCACAGAAGAGAGAATGCTGTTGAGGAGGCCCATGGGTCTTAGGGAGCTTGGAGCTTAAGGCCATTTCCCTCACGGTTTTCCTCGAGATTAGCCTTCAATAACCCTCTGCATTAGGCACATGTCTAAAATGTAGAAACAGGACTTGGAGGGAGTATAAGTTGGTGGTAGAGTGAGTGGTAAGCATGCCTGAGACCCTGGTTTGATCCCAGGCACAAAATTTTGAAGATATCTTTATTTTCTCAAAAGTCTAACATGGATAAGGTCACAAGCTCAGTCCTGCTTCTTAGCAAGAACAAACCTCATGGATGATGGCAGCAGCTGTTGCTCTGGTAAATGGAGCAGGCCCAGACAACAAGCTTCCAAGAACTACCGAGTTCACCCCTTTTCTCTCTCATTCTTCACCAAGGTGTGCATACTTGGAGTTCATCAAGAAGATGGCAGCTGAGCCTGCTACTGAGTTTGGAAAGTCTGCTGAGGAAAGGCTTGGCATGAAGTTTATCTTCAGCAGGCCTTTCAGAAGCTGTGAGGTGGAAGTGGATGGATGGATTTGGGCTGCTCCTGGCTGGAAGGCCACACCTTGCTGGTCAAGATTAAGCCCTCAAGGGGAACAGAGGGAGAAAAGGCCACCTGGGAGAAGATGCTGGGTGGGGCCTTCTGAGAAGAAGAAAGGGAGGACTTTAAGCAGGAGCAAAAGTGGACATAGAGCTCCAGTCAGAGGGTCTTGTGGCTCTGGAGGTGGAAGCCCCTTTCTTTTCAAGCATCTATGTGGGACATGGGTAGATACTCACAAGCCTTGGGTAGATGCTCAGTGGTCAAGCCAAGCCCCAGGGCAATGCTGTTTCTTTTCCTCCCACTACTTAAAGTCAGTGGTGTGTGGGTATAATAAGCTTAGGTAGCTTAATTTGCACGTACAATCTCTATTTGTACACAGCCTACTTTAGAAGACATTTGGTTATATGTTTGCAATCAAAGTTAGGGGCCAAATAAGAAAACGTCGAAGAAAAATAAACTTTTCTTTTGATAAAGAGTATCATGTCCTGAAAATACACTTCTCTTGTTCTCTGAAATAAATGCCATGATAAATGAAGTTAACTTGTTTTGTAAATGGCAGGCATTGTCTCAGTGTGGAAGGAACAGGAATTACAAGGTTGTGTCTTAAAAAATTAGAGACTCGAGGAGACCTGAAGTCTTCAATGGAAGACTGGAGAGACTTTCAAACCTCAGTCATGAGTTTCAGAGATGAAGAAGGGACATTCTGGCGTAGTGAAGTAGTGTGTGCACTCAGAACTGCCCCTGCTCCTGGCCCAACGCTCCTTCAAGTAAGCCAAAGTCAGAGGCTTTGAAATGGGGGACAGGGAAGACATGGGACAAGATGTCCAGGCCACCGTACTTCAATAGACAAAGCAACATGGGTTGAAGAATGGGTGAAAGAGGAAGGAATTGCCATCAGACAGATCAACCACTAACAGGGCCAGGGTCAACAGGGAACTTGGAGCTGCACAGTAGGGAGCATCTGTTGGAGAGGAAAGTCTGTGCTGGGGCTGGGACCCAGCTTAGTTGGTAGAGTACATCTCTGGCATGCACAAATGCTGGGTTCCATGCCCAACACTGCAGAAAGTGGGTGTGGTGGCACATGCCTATAATCCTAGCACTTGGAGGGTCAGAAGTTAAAGGTCATTCTCGGCTACACAGAGACTTTGGTGTCAGCATGGGCTATGTGAAGCTCAGTCCCCCAACCCCCAAAAAACCGTGTGCTGTAGGACCTCAAAGAACAAAAGAAACATCAAAATCAGATGTGGAAGCACCGAAAGGTACTAAAGTAGCCCCAAATGCTGCAGGAACACTGAAGGTGTTTCCGATTAACCATTATTGAAGATAAGTCTGAGAGGCAGGCAGAGCCCAGAGCACAAGACTGAAAGTTCATCAGTGTGTCCTGTGGATAAATTTGAAAAGGTAAATATGCTATTCTTCCTTGATCTCTTTCCTCTCCTGAAGTTTCAGTTATGTTTGTTCAATCATACAGAAAAAGTCAAGCAATAACAGATTCATAAGTTTTCAGTTGTTCACAGCACTGTTGTGAGTGCTATGAAGAAGTCTTGCTCTACCTGGCACTGTCTCTACCTGGATGTAAACCATTCCTCTGCTCAGTGTGTAGGCACTGTATACACTACCAACCCTGTAACCGTCTACCTGGATGTAAACCATTCCTCTGCTCAGTGTGTAGGCACTGTATACACTACCCACCCTGTAACCGTCTACCTGGATGTAAACCATTCCTCTGCTCAGTGTGTAGGCACTGTATACACTACCCACCCTGTAACCGTCTCAGTTATTAAATCTACCATCACAGCACCTTGGTGCGTGTGCAAAGGACTCTTACTCAACTGAATATTGGTCCCAATTCTAGCGATTCAAAGCAGAAACCAGGGCAGAAAACTTAGAAAGCTGGAGAAACTCTAGTGCTGGGTGGAAGGCACATAGGAAAAAGAGGCAGAACTCCATGTAGGATTCTGTACTATGTGTGGTGTTAGCTACCACTAGAGGTCTTATCTGTGAACCCACAGATAAGAGGGGACTACTGTGTTACGATCAAGCGTGTGTTTGGATGAATGTAAGGCAGTGTGGAGAGAGGATCTCGGCCCCATTCAGTCTGAAGATTCGTAGAGGTAAGTTTCTAGTGGCTGCTGCTCTGCTTCTCCGATCTTTCAGGTTATTACTCTGGTATTTGATTCAGCTTTTATTGATAAGACTAATTAGGATTATGCTTCAGATGGATCTTAAAGCAGCAGAGAGGATGGATCTATGCAGGGCAAGAATGGAAGAGTGGAAAATGTTGAGGGGTTCTCCCTCTTCTTTCCATGATGTAATGCTGTATGATCATGTTGTCTCCCTGATGACATATTTCCTTACTAGGCAGTGAGTGTGGTAGGCACTGGGCCACTGTGCCTATCCTATCTCAAACTCCAGTATGTGATACATCTCTCCACATACTGGAGGAGCCTGTAAATTTTCCATTGACTGGATGATTTGAAACAATGATCAGCCATCTGGGCATGAGAGAAAGGAGAAGTGTTCACTGCATAGGAAAGGAGAGTTGGGGTAGATAAGTGATATTAGGAAAAAAAATATCAAATTGGAAGTGGCAGAAACATGCCCAGAAGAATGATATGAGCTGCACCAGGGAGGTCCTTTCAGTGACAGGAGAGATGGATATTCTGAGCAAGACGATTGCGTCAGATCTGATTTTTCTCTTTCAGTACTGAAGAAGGGAGAATTTTGTTAACTCTAAGTATATACACAAACCCACCATAGTCTTAAATACACTGACTAATATAAAAATGCTCAAACACCAGCCATGTGTTGGCTCTTCCCTGTAACACATTAGGGAGCTTGAAGTAGGAAGAATACTGTGGGTTTGAAAGGAGCCTGGGCTACACATAGAAGATCTATTTCAAAAACAAAAATCCAAATAAACAACCAAACAAAAATATCCAAAGAAGAGATATAAAGAATGGTTGGGATGATATCTATCTATTCATCCATCCATCCACCCATCTATCTATCTATCTATCTATCTATCTATCTATCTATCTATCTATCTATCTATCTATCTATCTAGTGTGCACATGTGTATGTGTGCATATGTGTGTGTATATGGAACCAGAAGGTAACATCAGGTCTCTTCCTCAATTATTTCTCTACCTTGTTTTTTGAGACAGGGTCTCTCACTAAGCGTGGCTCACCAATTGGCTACACTGGCTAGGCTATACACTCCAGAAATTTGTACATATAGGTGTGTATGTAGGTATGCATGTACTGTATCCCATCACACTACAAGCCAGAATAAACCCTTCTTTCTTGAAGTGGTTTTTGTTAGATAATTAGTCACAGCAATAAGAGAAGTAACTGTGTTTATCCTTTATGTGTGCAGATTGAGGGTTACCAGGACAAGGAACCCAAGACATCCCACTGTGGACTGAAATAGACAGTGAGTACCTGCTCAGAATCAGCCCTTGAACTCTGCACATGTTCTCACTGATCCTCACAGCAGCCCTCCATGGTAAAAAAAGTTTTTGAGGTTCGGATAGCAAGCGAGGTGATAAGAGCACCCATGCAGCCTTGGCCTCATCCACAGACCCTGACTTCTCCACTTCTCTGGATTACTCCTGAGGGCATAGGGCTCTGCAATCAAGGGGGCAGCAACCCCAAAGTGATTGCAGAGAGGACTCAAAATGCAGACAACCCCTTAGCTTCCCAGGAGCCGTGTCTGTGTGCTCATGGGTGACAGCTAGTTGGCCCATCATCCATATCTGTCTTTCGATGATTTGAATTCGAGCCAAAACTCTTTTCTTGTGTTATTTTTTTTTAAAGACCTTGTCCAGAAACATATTTGTATTGGTTACCTTCCATGTTGTGGTGTTAAAATATCTAACAAAAGCCATGTAAGGGAGGAGGGGACACAGGCCATCACTGTGAGGAAAGCATGGTAGAGGGCTTTGAGGCAGCTTACTACAGTCAATTCCCAGGTGGGAAGCAGAGCGCTGACAGGAAGTAGGCCAGCTGTAAAACCTGAAGGCCCTCCCTCAATGACCTACTTCCTCCAGCAAGACTCCACCTCCAAAAGATTCCACAGCCTTCCAAAACTGGACCACTAGTTGGGGCAGTGTTCAAACACGCCAGCCTCTGAGGGCCATCACATTCAAACCATAACGACATTCTGGAACAGTTGCTTGATTAGTTGACTGGGAACTCCCACAGGTATACCGCAGATTGGGTCCCAAGCACAGTCTCTCTTTCTCCCCTCTGCAAAGGCTGCCAATGGCATTTTGGGGACTGAACTTAAGGGGTTGCCCTCTGAGGCAATCAAGTGAGAGTTATAGTCCCCCCACCCCCACTACACCCAATTTTAGTTTTCTGTTTTTGTTATTAGGACCGGTAGGGTGCAGCTTTCGGGTGGAGTTTTGTTAGCAGTTCGGCTTGGGAGCGGGGAAGGAAAAAGTCACATCAAAGAGAAGCAGTGTGAGGAAGTGTAAATGTTGGGGCTGGTGGCCCGATGCTGGGAATGGTGCAGGGCAGGAGATAGCTGGTATTTTCAGGACCTGCTCCGTGTGAATAGTCAACCAAATGGACTATTTTTGCAAAAGCTGAGCTCAGAAAACCTTCTTGCTAATATTCAATTCCACTTACTCTGCTTTTCTGGTGATGTCAGGATCTCCTAGCACAATCCAGGGCATCTGTGATGCATCTCTGGCCAGGGAACTGTCCACAGTCAGTTTCCTTTGGGCTAAGGAGATATAGTTCCATTAAAAACTTGCTAGGGTATAGTATATTTTAATCTCCAGGCAACAGATATCATGGGTCGAGAAGAAATTCAGTGATGTTCTGAATCCTTTCTGCTTCTTTTCCTGAGTCCCTAGCAATCAGCAACAAAAATATTGACATCCTGAGAATGGGGAGGTACCTGAGCCAGAAAAGGGATTACCTGGCAGACACAAGGGCCTGAAGTCACTCCCTAGAATCCACATAATAAGCCAGGTGTGTGGGCACACTCTGGCAATCCTATCACTGGTTGTGTGGAGACAGGAGGATCCCTGGGCTCACTAGGCAGTAAGCCCAGCCTACTCGGCAGCTCTGGTCAGAGAGACCCTCTCTCAAAACCCACCAACAACGAAGGTGGATGACTCCTGAGGGACAACAGCTGAGGCTGTCCTCTAGCCATCACATGTATATTCATGTGCACTTCTGCCCACATGAACACACAGAAGGAGAAAAGTGTGAGATATGACGGTCTTCAAGGACTCAGTGCAGACTGGCGGTCCACGGCTGGGGAGATGCTGAAGTTCAGTTCCATCCATAGCACTCTCAGTGCAGGGGCACAGACTCGACAGATCCAAACATGTAATGGATGCAGGAAGAGGATTCTGACAGGCTTAACACATCCAACTCTTCTCTTCCTTAGCCTTGAGCTGTGTGAGAAATGAGCTAGCCTGGTGCCAGTAACAGGGGGTGGGCAGGTCTTCCCCAGTGAGAAGTGAGAGGAAGACAGCACATTTTGCTGTTCATTCTCTGGGGAGCTCACACACCAGTCTGTATGAACAAAGCTTCCTTGAGAAGTGAGAAGAAGCCTTTAAGTGGCCAACTACCTCTTCTGTTCATGATGAACATATCCTGTTTACAGATCCTAAGGGTTTGTTTATTTCACTGTTTTTAGTTGGCATTCAAGAACATGTTTTTCACTCTGATATTTTCATACATACAAATCAGTGCCCTTTGTTCCTATGTACCCCCACACTGTCTTCCCTACGCCCCTCTTCCCTCTGACTCACCCCTACCCTCTTACCAGATAGTTCTTCCTTTTCGTTTTTCATGACACATATGTATAAAGAAGATTGAAATGAAGATATCTTCAGGAAAAAAATGGAGGGAACATGCTCATTGTGTTAAGCAAGATATGCCAGACTCAGAAAGACAAATATATATTTTCTCTTATAAGCAGAATCTAGATATAAACTTACATTTGTGCATATATACATATACATGTAGAAAGAAGGTTATGAGAAGGGATGAAGAGGTCTAAATAAGTAGGGAAGGGGAACAAGAGTAATGTACAGGTTCTTATTACATTTATTTATTTATTCTGTGTATGGGGGGGCACAGACATGCTATGTGTGTATGTAGGTAGGTCAGAGGAAAACTCGTGGGAGTTGGTTCTCTCCTTCCACCATGTGGGTCCCAGGGATTGATCCTGGCCCATCAGGCTTGGTGACAAGCATCTTTCCCTGCTGAGCCATCTTGCTGGCATGAGCACAGGGTTTTTAAGATACATTAGCTTCCCAAGGCTGCAGTAACAAAGTACCACACGTCAGGTGGCTAAATTATCGTCTCATGGTTCTGGGGGAGGGAGGTCTGAGATGCAGGCGTCACAGGGTGGGTTCCTGCTGAGAGTGTAGGAACCCCTTGCTCTGATGGCTCACTGCCAGTCCTCGGTGTTGGATTTGTGGAGCATCACTTGGTCTCTGCCTTCATCCTTCATGACATTCTCCTGGTGTGCCCATCCTGGTGTTTCTGTTCCCTCTCTTTGTGAGAGCACCAGTCAGCTTGCGTTAGGGATCGCTCTAATGGCCTCTTTTAAACTGAGTGTCTTTTCAACCAAATTCCAAATAAGGTGAGATTCTGAGGGAGTCCAGTTTAGGACATCAACCTAGGAATTTGGTTGGTAAGGTGGCCCCACATTGTGACCTCTAAGGAAAGAATGAACGGGTTTAGAGATCAGATAGACTCTTACCCTTTCTGCAGTCTATCGCTGCTCAGTTTATTAGGATAGGAGTCTAGTAAGCAGAAGGGTAAATGAAGATCAAGTCTATTCACTTCATTGTTACATTAAGTTGTGGCATCAGGCTGGGGGTGGTGGTGCTGTCAGTCTTAGCTTTTAGCTCATTGTGTATGAAGATGGTTTCTTACCACAACCAAATATAGTGGGTGAATTTCTAAATTAAATCTAAAAGCTACCTCTAATGAGATATGACAATGACAATGAGAAAATAAAGGTGCAATATGACTTGAAATGAAGGCCTTCCTTCATTTCTTCCTCCCTCTCTTTTTATTACTATTACTATTATTGTTGTTGTTGTTGGTGGTGGTGGTGGTGGTGGTGGTGTGTGTGTGTGTGTGTGTTATATGCACATGCAGGGCCATTTGTAGAGGTCCGAGGACAACTTTCAGTACTTTGTTTTCTCAGTCTACCTTGTTGAAGCAAGGGCTCTCTAATGGTTTCTGCTACACTTCCCATTCTAGGCTGGACGACAGTCAAGCTTCGGGGAACTTCTCCTGTCTCGGCCTCCCCTTGTATCCCACAATAGGCCTGGGGGATTAAAGATGAACACCTTCACAGTTGTCCTTTTGAAGGCGATTCTGGAGCTGGAATCCACATCCTCAGGCTTGTACAGCAACTGCTGACTTGTCTAGGCAGCCCCGTTTGAGCGGTTTTGAGACAGGGTCTTAATCTGCAGCCCAGGCTTGACTCAAACGAAGAACAATCCTCCCACCTCAGCATTCTGGGTACCAGATTACAGACATGTGCTTGTCTAAAATGTATTGTGCTGTCATGTGATTTGGTCATTTGACAGTTTCCTGGCTTGTGTGTAGGTGGACTGGATCTCTTCTTGACTGTGAGAATAGAGAGATGAGGACTTCAGGAAGGTTGCATCCCTATTTAAAGGTGTATAATGCAGGCTAGTATCTGAGCTGGGTCCAGAGCAAAGCACTCAGCCCATAAACACTCCTTGCCGTGAGATATGACTCCGTAAGAAACTTCTTCCTATCCACCAGCCCTTCATTTTTCCTTCTAACCCATTCCCAAGCTCTCAACCCTGAGAGCCTTGTCTCCTTCTGTTCAATTTCCATCTCACGAACTTCTTTTTATGGAAAAAGTTTTAACAGCTTTCTCTTAGGGAAACTATTCTGAAATTCCAACCACCAGAGTTTTTCCAGAACATTCTAAAACTCAGCAGTTCACTTCCTAAGGTATCCAGGGGCAGGCGTTTAGAAAACGAAATTTCATTTCACTAATTGCCGTGCTGCCTGGTTTTTTCTTTCTGAGGGCTGTGGTTTGGATTACGGGAGAGAGGCACCAGTGTGGGTTACAACATAGGGCTGACCTTTCGCCACTCCGTTGCAGCTTGAAAAACAAAACCAAATCCCATCTCACTAACCATACCTGCGTCTTTTCTGGGAATTACCCCAGAATACAAGTTTGTTTGTTTTGAAAGATGGTTTTCCTTGCCTGGGAGAACAGTCCTGAGACTTCCTTAAGTCAACAAAGTTCTCACACTACATAAGCATTTTGTGTCCTCCAGATAGGCTCCAGGCCCTTCCTTCTCCAACACACATCAAGTGCCTAAGATCACAGCTTGTCCTGGGCAGGTTACACAATCTTAATCTTATAAATATGGGAAAAAAGGGCATAATTCGAGCTAAAAGAGGACACTTTATTTTTAAAACAGAGGAAGCAAAAACAAGAGAGAAGAAGAACTAGTTAGCATCATCAGGGTTGGGGGGCAAAAGTGCCTTCCCAGCGTTTCCTTCATCCCACAGCCCTCAGCATCCTCCCTTGCATTTCCAATGAGGTCTAATTTTACAGTTCTGTCGATGGGGGATGGTAGGTGAAGAGGGTCAAGACAAGTTCTCACCGTGTATTCCTGGTCTCCAACGCCTGACCTTCTGGTGACTTCCTCCTTGGTGCTGGATTGTAAGTGTGTACCGTCATGCCTGGCTTTCCAGTGTTACATTCCAACCTGGTCTTCTTTCACTGAAATAGCGAAGCTTTCAGAATAATCATAATGTCTTGCTTACAGTGTGCTTCCCATCACCAAGAATGAAGCGGAGCTTTGGCAATGGACCAATCTCTGTCCGGAAGGAGACTCGCTGATGGTGTTGAGGACTGCCCTAGGAGTGTTTTCTAACAACTCCAAACAAAATGACCTCATTTGACAAGAGAGAGATTTGAGGAGATAGAGGGATGGAGTGACCCAGCACTGTGACCGGGAGAGTTTGGCAGCATTGGTATGGGAACCTAGGATTCTCCAAACGTTAACCATGCCGGCATACCTGAACTAACGGAAGAAATATCTGGAGAAGAGGGAAGCTGAGTCTTTAGTGGGCTTGAAAATAAATTTGTGTAGGCTGCTGGAGGCAGAGGTACCAGGTAACTCCACTAAGTTCCCTAAGTTCCAGCGTTTGCCACTTTGGGGACGTGTGTGAGACTGACTGACTGTAGGTGAAACCGCCAAAGGGTGAGGTTAATGCTTCAAATGTGTGCACAAAATCGACTACTACTCAGCCAGCAATAATTAGGAGACCCCGCTGTCTATAGCGGTATAAACGAGCCTTGAGAACAGTGTGCTCAGTGATAAAAGCCTGTCTCTGAAGGACAAATACTACATGATTCCATTTACTAAGGAATCCAGTCTAGTCAGACTCACAGCAACAGAGTGGTGGTTACCAGAGGCTGAGGGGAAGTGATGGGGAGTTGAGCACTCTGTTGAGCGTTGTTGTCATACTATATTAACCCTTCCAAAGCTGAGAGGAAGGCTTTGTGGTAAAACTCTCTTCTAGTTTTACCACAGTACCAGAACAGTCCTCAGCTGAGAAGACTGGGAGCATCTCTCAGCCATGGTATAGTCAGTAGGGGTGTGGAAATCCAAGGGTCGGATGGTGTCCTAGGGCTGGGCTGATGGGTGAGTGTTGAAAGAAGGGAGGAGAGCCGGGCGGTGGTGGCGCACGCCTTTAATCCCAGCACTCGGGAGGCAGAGCCAGGCGGATCTCTGTGAGTTCGAGGCCAGCCTGGGCTACCAAGTGAGTTCCAGGAAAGGTGCAAAGCTACACAGAGAAACCCTGTCTCGAAAAAACCAAAAAAAAGAAAAAAAAAAAAAGAAAAAAAAGAAAGAAAGAAGGAAGGAGCAGGAGGGATAAACAGCTGTAGGAGAGGAGAGACGAAGGTCTTACTGTAATTAGCTCAGCCTCCTCCCTTGTTGATACTTCCAGAGTCTCTACCTTCAGCCATTGTGCCTGTTTGCAAGAAAGACTACAGTACTAGGGAGGTTGTTCCCTTTACTGGCAAACGCTCTCAAGGACATACTGCCTTGTGCCTACAAGGTCTCTTCGGCCAGCTTTATGACTCATGGCCACCCAAGGCTGAAAGGGAGGCTGGGCAAACAAGCCAGTCATCTGGGATTATAGGTAGGAGAAAGGAGAGAACGGGCAAGCAGGCAGCCAGTCCAGGGCAGCAGTGCTTGTGGCAGCTACCATCCCTCTTTCACACCTTCGTCAGTTACAATGACTCATGAGATCGCCTCTGACCTCAGTCCGTGATGCCACAGGAGAGGGATTTTGAACAGGAATCTAGGACAGAGACAGAGGAGAGTAGGGAATGGGATGGTCTCAGTGTCTGGTGTGCTTCAAGGAAACAGGTTTACGTGGGGTTCAAAGCGCAGATTATTGTGCAAATGGAAATCAGCCTGACAGCTGCACAGCCCAGGTGAGGCAGAGCCAGGCCTAGGCCAGGAACATCGAGAGCAGAACGCAGTGATAGTAACCGTGGCCTGGTTTACTTTGTCATCTCCCCAGCATTACCAGCTTCTCCTGCGTACCACTCAGATTGCCAAGACTGTTTCCCTTTCCCCCTCAACTTTCACAAAGACTTGCTGTAAAAACATCGTTCAAGGGATGCCTTCCAAGAGCTGAAGCAGGCCAGTAATGATCACAGCCCTGCCAAGGCTGCAGGTGGAATTGCTTTGGGAGCAGGTCCTCCTGGCTGAGGTCACTCTGGCCCCCTGGGAGATATCCTGGCTGTCCTTTGAGCTGTGTGGCTTTAGAGGGATGAGCTGGGTGATATCCTAGAAGCTGCCTCTCCTGACCTCCAGATGACCAGGGCCGCTCCTGAATTTAGAAAAGCAAAAGCAGTCATGAGTTAGCTCAGCAGAAAAAGCTGGCACAGAGGAGGCCATGAGTCACCCCAGCTCATTTCTGGTCTCTTCTTTTTCCCATTTCATTTTTGCTCTAATTTCATTTTAGAAGTTGTTTTTTTTGTCGTTGCTGTTGTTGTTTTGGGTTTTGGCTGTGAAAGAACAAGTTTTTCCCATGGTGAGGTCAGGGCCTTGGACTTCAGAGGATCTTTTAAATTCATGGTTCCCTGGATGGGTAGAGTTGCTGGCAGCTGTGACAGCTGACAAGGACTCTTTGTGGACACCAAGTGGGTGACATTCTCTCCCGTGACTGGACAAAGGTCATGGATGGGGCTAGGGAGCATCCACCATTCTCAGAATTGCTGGTGGCCTTGTGCTCACAGGGATTCAGGGGAGAGGCACGTCTTTTAGTACAACTTGTGTGTGCCACTTCCAACCCGCCCACCCCCGCACTTGGCAGGGAGTCACTGAAGATGCTTTGAAAACCTTGCCTTACTTAAGGGGACTCCACTGCTTTCTCCGGCTAGTGCTGCTGCTTCCGGTTCCCACGTGCACATCGGAATGACTTATGGAAATGGTTCCGGCTTCTGAAGCTGCAGCTCATAAGTCGCTCTGTGATGAGCTCTGCTTCCATGAACTAATCCTGTTTCCTCCTTTAAAGTCAAGCTTATTTTCCAATGGTAGATTTCTGTACCTGGTAGCTTGATAGTACATTCCCTGCCCCGCCTATATGCACCCTTGTACAGGACACACAAGAAGGGTGACTTCCCTTTCCTTGACAGTTTCTGAGGTCTCACATTGAAACCAAGGCTTCACACATGCTGGGCAAACTGTCTACCACCAAGCTCTATGCCCGCTCCCCTCCCCACTAGTTTTATTTTATTTGAGACAGGGTCTGATTTGTAGCCACAGCTGCCCTGGAACTCCCTATTACTCAGGGTGGTCTCGAACTTGCACCAATCCTCTTGCCTCACCATATCCAGCTTCCCAAAAATGTTTTGAATCCCCAAATTATTCTCATTTAGAGAAAGTGAGATAACTGAGACTTTCTGTTACTTAAGAATCCAGGTATTGAAATGAGGTTGATATATGAAATTAGCTTAAATAATTTTCTCAGTTGCTAAAAGATGTTCCATGAAGGGCCAATGATAGAATGCCATGTTATGCCTTCTAAGAGGGAAAAGTTCATGATCTTCTTGGAAGCAGTTTTCTGTTTTTTTGTTTTTTTTTTTTAAATTTATTTGCTTATATTATATGTATGAAGTTCAGAGGGTGTCTTAAGGGAGTTGGCTCTCTCAGGGATCAGACTCAGGTCATCAGGCTTGGTGGCAAGTACCTTTACTTGCTGAGTTATCTCACTACCCCGGGAAGCAGTTTCCAGTCCAGGAAATAAGTTAATATTTTCTATTCAAAACCCTAACATCAATTTCAAAGTAATTTAAAATTTGAGTATAGCCTTGACTGTTTCTATATTTTTCTTTTCTTCCTCTGTAATCTCAATGGCTTTTGGAGATGCTACCAAAAGATTTAGTAGGCACTACAGTGAATTTAAACTATCCATTTATCTGTCTCCTCTATTAACTAGTAAGGTATGAAATTGTTTTGGGTGAATGAATGTCTGGGAGTGGGAATGGAAGTGCAACTGAGCATAGTCATGAGCTGAAGCAGTTTTTAGGTGATGATTAGGTTAGAAAATCAGTTTAGCTGAGACACAGGCAAAGACCATGTGTGCATGACACACAGACATGGTGTCTTCTTGTTCCCCGAGGCTTGGCTGTTCTCCCTTTGGTAGTGGAAGACAGTGAGAATGTACATGAACACTTCCTTCTCAGATCATTGGTGTCTGCACCTCTATTTAGTTCAGAGAAGCCAGTCTGCCGTTGTTCAGGGGACTCCACTGCACCAGCTCCTGGATAGATCTCTCCAAAGATCAAGATAGCAATTTTCATGTTGTTGGCATTCAGGCCCGCCCCTTGGAGTAAAGTCCTTTTTAAGAGGAAAAAACCCTCCCCCTTCTCCTTCTTCCTCCTCTTTCCCTCTCTCACCTCCACTTTCCTTTCTCTACTTTTCTTTCTCTCTTTTTCTCTATTCCCCTTCCCCCCTTTGATAATAAAATTTTCCATGTGGATGCCATGCCTGCATGGTATAACTTTCCACCATGTCCCCTTGGCTGCCACCCTCATGGTGCTTGAACCCTCCAAGGTCTCTTGCGCCCAGCTTCATAACACATGTCCTCTCAGAATTCTGACTGCATATAAAGGCCCTTCAGAGTGCTGTGTGACCGCGATGATTGGATCACACATGCAGAACGCTCTAAGACAGGATTAGTGCTCTTATCAAAGGGATCCCTGGAGAACTGGAGACATGGCTCAGTGGACAGGAGTACTTGCTATGCAAGTCTGAGGACCTGCGATCCAATCCTCAGCACCCAAGTAAAATACTGGAAGTGGGTTTATGTGTGACCTGAGGAGGACCTCTAACCTTTGCTGGCTGTCACTGGAGCTCCAGGTTCAGTGAGAGACTCTGTCTCAGAGTAAGGTAGAGAGTGACAGAACAGAGCTCTTGATGTCCTCTTACAGCCTTTGTGCTCATACATAGGACCATTCATACACAAATGCACACACACACACACACACACACACACACACACACACACACACTCCTAAGGAACACATATAAGGATCCTAGTAAGTTCTGTCATGTCTTCAACCACAAGAGGACACAGAAGTATCCTATTAGCTGGAAAGTGGCCCTGACCAGACACTGAATCTACAGTGAAACTGAACTTCCCCATCTCCAGAATCTGGAAAGATAATTCTGTTGTTTCTAAGATACCCCGTTGATGATATTCTGTTATACCCTAGGGAATGAAGAAGACTCTCACCCTTCCACGCACATAACTTTCCAAATGACAGGGATTTCCCTTCATTATGATGACAAGTCTGATGATGTCATCCCTTATGACAAACCATCCAATGCTTCACCATCATCTTAAAAGAAGAAAAAACTAAACATCTCAACATGACCCACTGACTGAATTCTCCCATCGCCACCAAATCCAGGACATAAATCTGTAGCCCTCAAATTGTCCTGCTGGTCCACAGCTCTCTGTGGACTCTCTCTCCTCTTTGTTGTCCTGGTAATCCCTTCCCCCGCCTTCCAAACCCAGCTCAGGGTTCGAATCCAGGTTCCTTCCTCCGCTTTCTTTCCTGCTTTGTCACTGACATGGCCTCCCTCTGTTGTACCCTTCTTCCTCAGTGAGAACACTAGCCTCTCACTCACAGGACTGTCTTTTGTGTTCAGGGAGGAAAAAGGTCTAGTTCATTCCTGTGTCTTCACATCTGGTACACTGTAGGTGCCTGATTCATGTCTGTGAGGAGTGTGTGAAGGAAGGAATGTAGTCTCTAGTGAGGAAAGAGGACGGTATGGGGGGGGGGAGGTGGGGGGGGGGAGTGAGTGGAGACTTTAGAATGGCCTTGAGTTGGAAAGTGTATGTGGACTAAGTCCCAAGTACCATTTGTCTTTTTCTAGCCTTATAGTGGTGGGTCTCTGAGTAGAGTCACCAGACCAGCTAGGACATTTCCAGAACCATGATTTCTCCAGTTTTAGTCAAAATTCACCCAGGTAGAGCTTCTGGTGGTGGTGGTTTGGGGGTTGGGCAGCAAGCTGTGTTTGAACAAGCCCAGCAGAGATTCAGAGGCAGCTCCAATTTGGAAGCTAGGCCCTGGGGACAAGGAAGTCAGGATTTGATAACATGCTCTGTCCTAGCTTGAGTTCTGTGCAGGTGTAGGGAGTTTACACAGGCTCACCTGCAGGAGGACAGCCTTTAGCAAGGCCGACCCTGTTTCCTTTAGTACCTTAGGCACTCGGCTCTTCTCAGTCAACTGCCTCTCCTTCCTCACACTGACTTCCCAGACTCTGCTCGCAATGGCCAAACAGCCAGTTCTAGTGGATAAGATCTAGAACTTAGATGAATGTGAGCAATCTTCTGGAATTAAAAAGATCCAGTTTGTGTTGGAATGAGGCCACAAGTCTGAGTTTGGCCTTCCGCCCTAGAGAGAGGAAGATGGCAGCAGAGAAGGAACAGATTGCCTTGAAGTAAGGGAAGTGCAAGTATTTCATAGAATGTAGTTGGACTCGAACTTGAGTTGTCTGTGGTCTGAGCTTCAGCTGTGACTCGGTGGCCTCTGTTTTGATTTTTCTAGAGAGCCTGGAGTAGAAGCAAACGTGTGTGTGTGTGTGTGTGTGTGTGTGTGTGTGTGTGTGTGTGTGTGTGTGTGTGGAGGGGGAGTGTAGAGGCCATTTCTTCAGGTGCTGCCCCTTTGCTGTTCTTGCTGGGGTTTTTTTGTTGTTGTTTGAGGCATAGTCTCCATCAGGCCTGGAATCCACCAAGACTAAGCTGGCTGATCAGTGAGCCCCAGGAATTAGTCTGTCTCCACTTCCTCAGTACTGGCTATTTGCATTATAAACACACAAGATTTCATTTATTTTTGTTTTTGTTTTGTAAACACGTGTTGCAGAGGGAACCCAGATCGACCCCCCCCACCCCGCCCCTCAAGACCTCCCTTTTGTTTGAATCAAGATCATTTCTGAACGGACCATACCAGGCACACCTGGCAGAGAGTCTCAGTCATTTAATTGTCTTGGAAACTGGAGGCAGGGGGCAACAAAGAGGAAGGGTCTTAGTTGATGCTTTCATTAGCAGGAAGTCTTGCTCCCTACCCAGTTTTCCCTGGAGTTCGGGGTTTGGGTTATTGTCCCATTTCTGTGCACTAGCTACAGAAGTTGAAGTCAGGTAAGGTGTTCAAAAACAATGGCCATGCCTTTGAGATTCTTCAGTCTTGATTTTCGTTGGTCTTCACCGGGGATTTGTAGGGCAAGGAAGCTTTGCTTAATCTAGCAAGCGAGTTGGCTCTTTAGAGTATTTGCTTATTTTCACCCCTTTGAAACTGTTTAGCAGCTGAATTCTTTAAACCAGAAAGAGGTGAGGGAGTCAGCAGGGAGGGCTGCTGGCCCCAGGCACAGCCAGGAGAGGGTGCTAAATGTGGTTATCAAGAGATCAAAGAGCCCAGGAAAGATGCCTTTGATCTGATGCTTGTCAGAGTTGCAATTAGAGCTTGGAGAGGCTCCCGCCCTGCCCCAGAGTTTCTGCTTTATTCTGGACACCTGGAAGTGGTGGAGGAAGAAGGAGGAGCACCCTGGAAAAAGCCCCTGTACTGTTGGCTGTGGGGAATCAAGCGTGCCTTAGGACATGAAAGACATCATCACTCCCGGAGGAAAACCCCTTTTGTGTCGCTACAGTTGGTCTCATTTGTTATTTTTGTTTCTTTTTATGTGTATGTGCATGTACATCTATGACTGTGTGTTTGCATGTGTGCATGTATGTGCAAGTGGAGGTCCAATGTTGATGTCTATTCTAGAGTCTCCTTTGTTGGTTTTCCACCTTACCCACTGGGACAAGGGTCTCTCGATTGAATCATTGATACAGGATTGCCTAGTGAACCAGCTTGCTCCAAGGACCCCCTGTCTCTACCTCCCCTGTGCTGGGATGGCAGGTGGGCACCATGCCTACTTGGCATTTTTGTGGGTGCTGGAAATCCAAACACCAGTCTTCACATTTGTGCCACAGCACTTGGCCCATCGAGTCCACTTTTCAGTACTCACTCATTATTTTTGAGGGGTAGAAAGAGAAATGTGGCCCTCCCTTGTATCTGCAAATGCATGCCCCAAGTATGAGCTGGCATGCTTCACCCTGTGGTTTTTATGCACATCTTTTGACCCAAGTAGGAAAGGTATCAATTGGGAGGTAGTGGAGTCGATTTTGGTTGCTTCGATTTTCCTTGTATCTGTTGGTGAGAAGACCCAGTGGAGGACTGTCAAATCTCATCAAAGTCTGCCTTGTCACCAGGTCCAACGGTACCCCCCACGTGTGACTTCTTATTTGCTAAACAACTCGGGACCTGTTACACAACTGAACAGATTGCCTTGTTTTGTTTTCCCATGGGCCAGAAAAGCTGCTTCTGCGGGTCTGGTAGAGCCTGCTTACAGCTGGAAGGAGCCTCAGACCCCTCTGAACACTCTCTAGACAGCTTTCTCAGCTCCAAAAGCATAATAGTAACAGGCCGGTATCTGCAGCCCAGATACTTGGTGTCATTGCCATGTGACACAGAATGTCTCGTGATTTTCATGTCTGTTTCCCTAAACAGGCAGGATGTGACATGTTGGTTTCCTAATCGCAAGCTAGTGAAATACTGGTTCTCATCTGCCCTGGCCTCCTGGGAATGGAGCCAACATATCTGCACTGAATTTGAGCTGGCTCCCTGCTGACCTGGCCCGTGAATGCCAGCAAGAGGTTATATTTGTGCTAGAGGGTAGGGCATGCAAAGCCCTGTGAGGTAGCTTGATGGCCTCACTTCTTCCTGATGGACAGAGGAGGCCATGCCCATCATTGTTTTAGCCTTTGCTATCATATATGTACCCCCAACCTCTTTTGCTTCTTTCGGCCTGCCGCATTTTAATGTATACAGGCTGTCCATGAAAATAAGAAAAGAAATGATAACTGAAGACTCATTTGAACTTCTGACTGGGACTGTGTGAAAAATAGAAGCTCTTTATTGATACAAAATACTAGAGATTTACTTGTGGAGTCACTTTAGCAAAAAAAGCCCCTTAGACTCAGGGGCCTAATAGCCTATGTCCCACATGTGACAGAGCAATTCCGGCTGGCTTTGAATTTCAGTTGAGGAACTATTCTGCCCCCAGCTTCACCTGTTTCCCCCTTGAGACAGGATCTCAAGTAGACCAGGCTAGTCAGTATCAAATTCACTATGCAGGTGTGAATGACTGTAAACTTGTAACCTTCCTGCCTCCACTGCCTATGTGCTGGGACGCAGGGTACGTGCTACCACACCTGGATTGTTCTGTGCTGGGGATTAAACCCAGGGTTTCACTCATGGTGAGCAAGCATTCTATCAACTGAGCTACATACCCACACCATTCCTGTATCTTAAACTCTTTAATGCTTTTTAAGGGGGATGACGTCTTGGGGAGGTACCAAGTTTTGACAGTGGGAAGGATGCTCAATTGGCTCTCAGCTCTGGCTTCTTCTGAACATGCCCCCCCCCCCCCATTGTGCTGGCTCTGTGAAATGAGTAAGTGAATATGGACCTCAAAGGTGCCTCTCTGTAAAATCAGGATGAAATGGTCTCTGGTGTCTTCTGGCTCTCCACTCCTCCAAGTGACTAGTGTCCTACACTGGATGCAAATGAAAGGCTATGTTCTTTTATTTATAAAAGTAAACCCAGCCGGAGTGTCTGGAGATTGACAGAGTATCAAATCCCTCTTTAAATCACCCAGATGATTAGTTCTGGAAACACACACCCTTGGAGAAAAGACTGCTGTTCTAATGAGTATACCAAGTAGCTCGTGAGTGCCAGCTAGAGCCTTCCCGCAGACTCACACCCAGTTGGAACATTCCTCTTTGGGGGGATAAAGCCATTGCTTCCCAGATCTCTGTACTAGCTTGACATGTTTTCTATAGTTCTTGCTTTTCAGTTCTACACTCAGCAGCTCTTCCCAGTCCTGATCCTGTTCTAGTCCCTGGCTAGGGGATTTGCAAGTCTGACCACATCCCATCCCATAATCAGTTCTCTGTCCCTCTAAATCAGTGGTTCCCAACCTTCCTAATGCTGTGACCCTTTAATACAGTTCCTCATGTGGTGGTGACCCCCAACCATAACATTATTTTCATTGCTACTTCATAACTATAATTTTGCTACTGTTATGATTCATAATGTAAATATCTATATTTTCCAATGGTCCTAGACTACCCATGTGAAAGGGTCATTTGACCTCCCAAAGGGGTCACAACCCATAGTGAACCACTACTCTAAGTATGACTATAGACTTCTCTTGAAGGTTTGTAGCTGGAGATTTCTCCAGTCCCGCTGGGGCCCGCTCATTCCTATTGCATATAGTTTTGTATTAGGTTAGAACTTTCTTTAGACAAAAGGTGGAGATGTAGTGGGTAGCTGTTCCAGCTTTGACCTGGAAGTACTACCCCCATTGAGGCTTCCAGTAACTGTCACACCTACGAGGTAGGGCTGAGACAGGAGCCCTTAAGACCTGAGATCCAGATGTGTTGGCTCTCTTGGTTCCTGGATCCTGGATGCTGGAAGCAGACCAAGCAGAGTTCTCCAGAGAACACCTCTGGACTGCGCTACACCCTACCCGGACCCTGTAACCTATCCCTTTACTTGTAAGTTACCCCACAAAATAAACCTCCCTTTTAACTACATAGAGTTGCCTTAATACTTCCACCAATAGCCGGGCGGTGGTGGCGCACGCCTTTAATCCCAGCACTCGGGAGGCAGAGCCAGGCGGATCTCTGTGAGTTCGAGGCCAGCCTGGGCTACCAAGTGAGCTCCAGGAAAGGCGCAAAGCTACACAGAGAAACCCTGTCTCAAAAAACTAAAAAAAAAAAAAAAAAATACTTCCACCAATAAAGGTCACTGAGGATGCTGCCCTCACAAGGGATTAAGGGAGTTCTTATGGGGACCTGAGTTAATTTTTGAGAGAGGATTGTGTATCTATGATTTGTCTGTCACCTTCCATCTACCACCCTCATCTTTCTATCCAACCAGACATCCCATAAGAGGTCTGGGATGAGACTGTTGTCGACACCACAGCATCTCCATAGCATGTGTGGAGCTGAGTAGGCCAGGTACCTCCCTTTGCTTTTGCCTTCCTGACTTATGTGATCTATCCCACTTGAACACACTCCTATCAAGATGATGCTGTCTGCCCTGAGGTCCTTCAGAACTAAGGTGATACTGGTATCAACCCCTGGCATTTCCAAAACTTTGAGCTATCTTCATAAATACCCAGCCTCTGCTGGTGAAATAGCGGCACAAAGCTTGTAGGAGTAACCAACCAATATCTGATTGGATTTCAGGCCCACTCCATGAGATGGAACCCATGCCTGATACAGCTTAGGAGGCCAAGAACTTGAGTCTAGATAGGCCAAGGACCTAGGGGAACAAAATACTATTTTTCTGCTAAGGGAATGTAGCATTGAAATGACTCCATCAACACTCTTTTAGACTCATAGATCAGTGAATCATCAGAGAAGCTCCCTCCTGTAGTAGATGGGAACAAATACAGAGACTCACAACAGGACAGTGTGCTGAGAGCGAGAACCTTGGAACACTTGGCCCTGAGTGGGATGTCTTCATCAAATCCCTCACCTTCAGAGTTCAGGGAGTCATGTGGAAGAGGAGGCAGAAAGAGTGTAAGTGCCAAGGGGATGGAGGACACTAGGGACATTAAGGATCATCTAAGCACAGCAGGACTGACACATATATGAACTCACAGAGGTTGAGGAAACATGCATAGGGCCTGCAGAAGTCCAAGCCAGATGGGGTCCCAGCACTGAAAGGGGAAGTAGACATAAGCCCTCATCCTTAACCCAGAAGCTGTCTCCAAGTGTCAACCACTCACAAAGAAAAACTTGGCTTTCTCCAATGGAGTCTTACTGGGGTTCAAGCAGCAATTAAGGACGGGGCCCATGCCCAGCAGTAGATGGCCAACTCAGAATGAACTCAATGTATCTGTCCGTCTCTGAGTACATATGTGTTTCTCATCCTTTTTCTTTTTTCCAATTTCTTTATTTTATTCTGACTTTTAAAAATATTTTTCTGTTTGTATTCTAAAAAGAAAGAGAAGGAAGGCATGGAATTGGAATGGTGGGGAGGTGGGGAGGTGGGAGGAGATGAGGGAGGGAAACTGTATATATTGTATAATATGTTATATGAAAAAATTGTTTTTAATCAATTAATAAATGCCCAGGCTCAGGCATTTTGTTAACATGATAAAACAGACTAGTACAGCCAGTCCACTCCAGTCCTCCAGGGAGTGGTCCGGAGACTCCCAAGGTTTGCTGTCTCTAGGATGAGTAGTAATGGGCAAATTTTCAATGGTTATGTTGTTTCATTAAAAATTATAAATTACAAAATTCTGATTAAGAACACTAAGAGATAGGAAGACACAAAAGCAGGAGTGAGGAACTGGCCCTCTCCAAAGCAAAGCCTCTGTGTGTCATCATTCAATTAGGCAGATACAGTCTCTAGCCAGAAGTTCTCTTCAGGATCCAGTGTGTCAGGAGATCTGGGAGCAATTTCTGTTGTCTGTGGAGAAGGGAGGTGTCTGTCTTTAAGACCTGAAGGATTAGTATCAGTCACTGCTGCCTACCCAATGATCCCCCTCCACATATGATGGCCATGTGCAGTGAAGGATCCTTTGTGTTTTCTTCGTCCTTGGTGATAAAGAGAAGGTCAGCGAGAGACTCCTCCTGAGGAGGGCTGAGGAGACAGTTGATCCCACATCACTAGAGTGAGTAGAACCCATCATTTCAAAGAGAAAGTAGCTTTGCAAGACAGCTTGGTGAGATCAAGCCTGGATGACAGATAAGAAGGAGCCTCACTGGCTGACAGTGATATAGTTGACGTCGGGCACAGACGTAGTTTCTTGCTATCATTGAGTTCAGCATGACTGTCTACCAATACTCATTCCTTAACAGAAATACTGATGTAATAGCCTGAAATACAGGAACATTTTCTTTTCTTCATAATCCACTGAAAATGTTGTGAGGACAGAGCCAGAGCATAGTCTAGATCTGAATGAGTTCAGATGCTTTATGTTTAGATGGATGTATGTGAAGGTGGTATTGCACCGACATGTATGTGCATGCATATGGACACCAGAGGGCAACTTCAGATGTTGTTCTTCGGGAGACACTCACCTCGTTTTCTGAGACAGTCTTTGACTGATCTGGAAATCACCAGTTAGGCTAGGCTAGCTGCTGGCCAGTGAGCCACAGGGATCTGCCTGTCTCGAAGTCTTCAGTACTGAGATTCCAAGTGTGTACCACCACATCTAGCTGGGGATCGAGCCCTCCCTACCTCTGTGCTTGTATGCCAAGCACTTTACCAACTGACCTGTGCGTGCATGCATTTGTGTGTGCCTGTGTGTATGTGTGTGTGTGTGTGTGTGTGTGTGTGTGTGTGTGTGTGTTACAGTTGCTACGCAATTCTAGTCAACCTTGGAAATGGAGGCATTTAGGTTTTACTAAGAAATCTACGTTTCATCTTAAAGCTGGAAAGTAAGTATCTTCGACCTTGTTCCTTTCTTTTGATTCCTTTTTGCTTTTGCTTTGCTTTTTATTTTGAGACTGGGTTTCCCTGTGCAGACCTCACTAACATAGTACTCACTGTGCAGCCCCGGGTGAGCACAAACTCATGGCAGTCCACCGGCCTCAGCCATCCAAATGAACCTCATTACTTTCTAAAGGTGAGTTCTTTGGCAATCAGGACCCTGGTTTTACTTTTAATCATCCTGTATGCTGGGCAACCAGAGAAACAGATTCAGCCGCTAGCCTTCTACCCCTCAGGCTGAAGAAGCATGGCGCTCACAGCTGGTGGCTGAGGACCTACCTCCCATCTACTGTCAATCCCAAAGGCCCACTCTCAGATTCTTCGTTTCATCATTAGAAGTTTACTAAAACAAGCCATGTGAAGAGAAAGGGTACATTTTTATAACTTGTGGTTGCTATAATTAAAGTTATTAGTTAACGAAGGGCTATTACTCCAGGCAAAACAATCAGAAGGAAGTTTTAGCAATTAAGTCAAACTCACTGCGGTGGTGAGGGTTTTTTTCCCCTCCCCCGCCCACCCTGGTTCTTTTTGGAAAACAACCTCGGGCAAGTGTTCTGTACTTCTCAAGGAGCATGGTGACTCTGCCTAGGCTGGAGAGCAAACAGTGAACAGTGAACTGTGCTGTTGACTCTATCAGTCGGTTAATTAAGAAAGCTGTTAGCGATGAGAAAAAAAGCTGGAGCATTCTCAGTTGCTATTGACCAAATCCATGACATCGGCAGAACCGACGTTCGTTTGTTCGATACTGAGAAAGACATGCTGGAGGCATTTAGGGGAAAAGGCTGACGAAGGAATCTCAAAGTCCAGTACAGACTGTCCCGATCGCTGCTGACAGCTGATGATTTAAAATTCCATGTACCTTTTCCTTACTATAAATTACATGAGCAGAGGTTATCTGGGGCCTCAGCTCGGCGCAGGAAAGCCCAGTTGTCTGGGAATAGAGTTATGACAAAAGAACTCTGGTTCAGGACTGGGGACACTGAGTCCTGGACCTGCAACTAGCCTGCTACGTGGTAGGGACAGAGGGTTCCGTTTTGAGACTTAGGTACAGTCTGGCCTTGGGAGCACAAGCAGCTGGTCTTCCTCTTGAAGCGTCACCCTTGAGGCATGTCCTCTCCACCTGGTGTGCAGAGTGAGACAGAATCCTGATCCGTTGTTACTAGAAATCTGGGCGAAGAGCGTTTGAGGGGACAGTGTCGTGTTGTCCTGATTACGTAGGGCCCGAAACCAAGGACCTTGCTAAGCTTTATTGCACTGACTTTGAGTTTGGCCTTTCCTGATTCTTTTTCCCCAGCCATTGTTCAATCACGTTCCTCCAGAGTTGGTCTCTCTTAGGACCACAGTAAACGTTTCCTAATGCTGTGGGCAAACACAGCAGGCCTGGAGAAACGGCTGAGCGTGGAGCAGAGGGGTCACTGCAGCTGGAGCAGAGGGGTCACTGCAGCTGGGGCAGAGGGGTCACTGCAGCTGGAGCAGGTCCGTACTCCTACCCCTACCCCTACCCCTCCATGAGGGCACCATGGTTCATTTCCAGTTGTTGGTAGATCTAGGGCAAAAGCCAAAGGTAAGGTGCCTGTCTCTGGTGGCCAGGGAGGGAAGGGTGTCCTCACTCAAGTACTCCTTGTGAGTTAGTGTGGTCAGCTCCTCTAGTTCATTAGAGCAAGGATAACGTGTCTGGATGGTGTACTGAAAAACCTGCATGTAAACGAAGAGAAGGAGACCCTCCCTGTTTCAGGGAAGGATCTTAGGACATTCTTGGGGAAAAGACTGATTAGCAAAAACAGAGAAAGAGCGAGAAGGGGAGGTGGGACAGACCAAACTGGAGGCACCAGGCTTAGAAAGGTTTAGAAAAAAAGAAATGAAATCTCAGTTTGCAGAAACTGAGTGTGTAAAGCACTAGATGAAATCCTTTAATCTCAGGAGGCAGAGGCAAGTGGATCTCTGTGAGTTTGAAGCCAAAATAGTCTACATAGTGAGTTCCAGGAGAGCCAGGGCTACGTAGAGAGACCTTGTGTCAAATAACAAACAAATAAATAAATATTAAATATTAAATAAATAAATAATTCAAGTAAGAGCCACTATACTCAGTAGAAGAAACTTAAAAAAAAAAAAAACAAAAACTAGATGAAAACACACTCCCAGACCAAAAGACTAAAATTCCACAACAGAACCACAGAAAGTTACACTATTACTTTTATTAAACAGGACCAGGCTCAGCAGCACGGGAAGCCTGAGCCTGAAACATTGCCCTCGGCCGATGAGTGTGGACACTTGGTCGTCAGCTGGTGTGGTAGGTTTTAGATTACTAGAGGTGATGTCAAGTGGGAGGAAGTGAGTCACTGTTGGGAGGACCTTATGTTCCTGTTCTGGCCCTGTGCCTGTCCAGTCTCTGCCCGAGCAGCCTTCGCCATGACCCTGCCTTCGCCATGACGGACCGAACCCTGAAACCATTAGCCGAAATGAACCTGTCCTCTCTTCCTTTCCTTCTTGATCAGTGTCAAGAAACGTAACTACTACAAGATGCTGTTGATGACCCAGCCCTAGTTTGCCCAGTTTAAACCTCAGCTTGCTCTCTTTGATGTCCAGGTTGATTGAATTGACCAAACACCAGAGACAAGGACAGAAGGGGACTCTGACAGAAATAAAGTGAAAGGAAGCTAAGGAACACTTAGCATCGTGGTTTACAGACTAAAGTCTGGGCATCACACACTGGCACAGGCACTTTCTCACCCAGACAAGCGTGTGCTCCATAAACTAAAGCACACATCCAGCTACTGGGTGTGGTGGCATAGGCCTGTGATCTTAACAGGAAGATCAGGAGCTTATGACGAGCCTGGGCTACATACTGAGTTTGAGGCTAGTCTGGGCTACACGGGACCTTGTCCCAAAGAAACAAAATCAAGCAAGCAAACAAACAAAAATCCCATCAGACTTGTTACAGTACATGGGAGGCATGTGACAACTTGGTCCCCAGGGTGGATGTTATTGGTCATCCATCCAGGGTCTGTCTCTTCTCTTTGTTCCTTTAGCCTTTAAGCATCTTTTTCTTGATCATCTACATACTTATTCCACACAGAGATGTGTATCCTAGGGGCAGGGAAGACTTGATTGGTTTAAGAAAACTACAGTACCACTTGTCAGTGATTGGAGATGAGGTCTTATAAGAGGTCCTTAGGGCATTGGGGATATGTCTTTGAAAATGATAGTGGGACCATCTCTCTCTCTCTCTCTCTCTCTCTCTCTCTCTCTCTCTCTCTCTCTCTCTCTCTCTCTTTCTCTCTCTCACACACACACAAAATCTATCTATTTATCTATCTATCTATCATCTATCTATCTATCTATCTATCTATCTATCTATCTATCTATCTACCTTTGCCTCCCTCCTCCCCTCCCTTTCTCTACTTTTTACTTTCTCCTTCCTGGCTCCTGATCTAAGTGGTTTGCTTTACTTTGGGTCTCCGCTGTTGTTGTCTGGTGCCCTCATCAGAGGCCCGAAGCAATCAGATGGCCTAATCTTTGACTAGGATTTCTAAACTTGTTCTCTTTATGTGTTAATTGCCTTGAGTATTTTGTTGTAGTAATGAAGTTGACTAATACAATATTGCACTTTGTATTTTCACCCCATTCCATCCTGAATCTAACATTTCAGGGTCTTTTTTATGTTTCTCAATAAAACTCCCCCCATAGTCCCCTTCCCTTCGGTAGCTGTTGGAAGGACACTTCACTTGGTCCTAGCCAAAAGACTAGTAAGTGTTTCAGCTACAGAACGGTAGCCTTCCAGACCCTCCCCAAACCACATCAACACTAAGAAATCTTTTTCTATTAAAGCCCTACCTAGCCGGGTGATGGTGGTGCACGTCTTTAATCCCAGCACTCAGCAGGCAGAGTCAGGCCAATCTCTGTGATTTTTGAGGCCAGCCTGATCTACAGAGTGAGATCCAGGACAGGCACCAAAACTACACAGAGAAACCCTGTTTCTAAATACAAACAAACAAACAAACAAACAAACAAAAAAGCCCTACCTATAAGATAGTGTAGTCTTTACACAGCTCGTTCTCACATGTACTTTAAGCCTTCTGTAGGGTTAATAATACCTAATATGATGCAAATGATACATAAAACATTATACTATGTTGTCTAGGGAAGAAAAACACGTGTTCAATAGAGATGAAATTTTAAAAGACTTTTAATGTATACTTGATTGACATTGAGGCACTATAGACATTTTGATTATTCAAATTTTCATCTTAGTTATTGACAAGAATGCTGCCAATTCTGTTATTAAGTGGGAAGTTGTTGGAAACAGGGCTGCATCCACACTCATCTTTGAACTCACTGCCACCTAGAACAGAATACCGAGTTTAACACAAGTACTCAAGACTTGTTGAAGGGGATCAGGTATTTTCAGACTGATTTACCATCCACCCTCTGAGAACTCAGCAAATGTACTTGGTGTAATAATAGAAACAGGAATACTAATTATGGAGCCAGGTTTTTAGATGTCAACTTCAAATGAAAAACGTACAAAGATGACATTTTAACCATCGAAGCTTTCTGGCAGGTCTGGTGGAGTGACATTTTAATGATAACAATTGACTTACACTGTAAACCACAGTATTGATTACCTGGGAAAGCACTCTCCATTTACCACAGGATACAGATCATGTAGAGAACTGGACTGTGGTTATCAGTCCAGAGAAATGGTCTGATGCCCAAATTTCAAATCAAACCCCCCCCCCAAAGTGAGAACAAAGACACCATGGCTACTGTGCTCCCAAGTCACTTGATGAAATATTAGCTGATAAGATTGAGAATTCCAGGACAGGCGCCAAAACTACACAGAGAAACCCTGTCTTGAAAAAAAAAAAAAGATTTAGAATTCTACAAACTATACTATACAAATACTAAACAAACTTAGTGATTTTGGAACTTACTGTTTGGCTTGAGAAGAGAATTTGACTTTGTGCTATGAACTGACTGTAGAATTATGACTAGTCGTGGAAATCATGGACTGTGTACCTTGTGTACCTGTTTCATAGTCTTTTCCTGTTTAAAAAAATTATTACATCTACTTATTGGTGAGTGTGGATGTGTGTATATGCATGGGGATGTGCATATACCATGCTATGCATGCAGAAGTTGGAGGACAACCCACAGGAGTCACCTCTCTTCTTCCAGCATGTGGGTCCTAGGAATTAAATTCAAGTCATCAGGAATGTCAACAAAGGCCCTCAGCAGCTGAGCCATCTTACCATGCCTTCATGGGGTCTCTTTTCAAAGCAATGCCATCCTTCACTGGTCACTCACCCGTGTCTCATCAGAAACAGAGAGACATTGGAACTTTGTCATGTCTTATTTATTTTGATTTAACATATTTTGCTATGCCAAGAATTACAGAGACTAATACATAGTTGCCCCATTCAACAGCATTCTGATGCCACATGGCCATTTGCCGCTGCTGTCTCCAATGCTTTCGACGAGACAACATTCCTGATGGAATGATTGTCTCTCCCTTGTCCTTTTCCTTCCTTCTCCTCTCAGAGGGAACCACTCTTCTGAAGCTGGTATATCCTTCTGTCTGTACTTTCCCACTGGGGTAGGAAACATGAATCTGGAAAGAACATGTGACACAGTTTTGTGGAGTTGTCACAGTGTGTAGTCTCAAGCTAGATTCATACTCCAGCCTGTTTACTCATCAGAGCTGAAGTTATCTGACCTTTCTAAACCTCAGTTTTCTCATTTAGAAAATGATAATAGTAAGACTTCTAAGTTTTCCAAATTTAGGATAAAGGAGAGAAAATGGTTGATTCTGTCTAGCACCTGCAAAGAAACACATGAGCATTTGCTCAATGATGTCGATGGTGCTGAGTGCTTCTAGCCATATAGAGCATCATACTAACAACTCATGATCACATGAGACTATATATATATACATATACATATATATGAAGATATATATATATATACACATACGCATATATGAAGCTATAAATACATGCTGGAAAAAAAAGACAAGCATCTTCAACAAATGATGCTGGTCAGTTGGATGGCTGCATGTAGAAGAATGCAATAGGTCCATATTTACCACCCTGCACAAAAAACAACTCCAAATAGATCAAAGACCTCAACATAAAACCAGATACACTGAGTCTGATAGAAGAGAAACTGGGGAACAGTCTTGAATTCACTGGCACAGGAAAAGGCTTTCTGAACAGAACACCTGTAGCACTAAGAACAATTAATAAATGGGACCTCATGAAACTGAAAAGCTGCATAGCAAAGGACACTGTCATTCAGAAAAAGTGGTAGGCTACTGTCTTAGTTTGGGTTTCTATTGCTGTGAAGAGACACCATGACCATGGCAACTCTTATAAAGGAAAACATTGAATTGAGACTGGCTTACAGGGGTTTAGTCCATTGTTGTCATGGTCATGTGTGGGCAGACGTGGTACTAGAGAAGGAGTTGAGAGTTCTATATCTTGATCCACAGGCAGCAGAAGACTGTGTGTCACACTGAGCACAGCTTGAGCAAAGGAGACCTCAAAGTCTACCCCCACAAAGACACACTTCCTGCAACAAGGCCACACCTCTTAATAGTGCACTACTTTTGGGGGGCCATTTTCTTTCAAATCACCACAAAATGCAATTCGAAACTACTTTGAGATTTCATCCTAACCCAATCATAAGGGCTATGATCAATAACACAAAAGAGAGCTCATGCTGGTGAAGAGGTGGAGTAAGCTGAGCACTTACTTATCCATTGCTGGTTGATATACAAACTTACATAGCCACTATGGAAATCAGTGTATTGCTTCATCAGAAAGATGAGAATTGATCTAGTTTTAGATCCAGCTACATCACATTTGGGCATATACTCAATCTATGCTTCATCCTACTGCAGAGACACTTATTCAGCAATGTTCATTGCCACTCTATTCATAATAACCAGAAATTACAAACAACATACATGTCTGTCGATGGATAATAAAAATATGGTACATTTATATAATGAAATATTACTCACTGTTGAAAAACTGAAATCATGAAATCTGCAGGTAAATGGGTAGAACTAGAAGAAAAATCATCCTTAGTGAGGTAACTTAGACCCACAAAAAATATGGTATGTATTTGCTTATATGTGGATTTTAGCTTTCAAGTCATTGACAAGCAAGCTACAATCCATATAACCACAGAGGTTAGCTATAGAGTAAGGGACTAGAGGAGAGAAGGATGGACCACCATAGGAAGGGGAAATAGACTAGATTGTTATGTACAAATGAGGCAATGGAGCTGGAATCAGGATCAAATGAGAAGAGCGAGGGAAGAGGGAGACAAAGGGGGAAATATAGAAATGCAAAGGTAAAATGAAGGGCCATTTGAGAGGTCACTTAATGAAAACAGTACGGTAGAATCTTCTCATAGTCTATCCACATATGGTGATCAAATGAAATCACCAAATAACCATGGAGATGGAGCACCAACTGGTCATCTCTTGTCACCAAATGAAGGGTCCAGTACCAGGGATGAGTTATATCTAGTCAAGTTGTTGGCCAGAGGGGTCCCTTGGGAACCCTAAAATAACCTAGGCTATTGTAAACGATATTGGTAGTACTCTACAAATGAACGTAACACTATTGCTGAAGATCTGCCTGCAAGATGCACTGGTGCAGTAGTGGCACAAAGCTTGTGGGAGCAACCAACCACTGTCTGATCTAAGGCCAGCTCCATGAGATGGATCCCATTCCCAGCTTCGCTTGGGTGGCCAAGAGCCTGAGACTAGACAGGCCAGGGGTCTAGGGGAAAATCAAATACTATTTTTCTGCTAAAGAAACATAGTAATGAAGTGACTCCTAACAACATTCTGCTATACACACAGATCCGGGTCTCCCTCAGCCATCATCAGAGAAACTTCCTCCTGTAGCAGATGGGAACTAATACAGAGACCCACAGCTGAAAAATGTGCAGAGTGACAGACCTTAGAACTCTCAGTCCTAAATGAGATGTCTGTATCAAATCCTTCCCTTCAGGGATCAGGGGACTCTGTAAAAGAGGAGGCAGAAAAATTGTAAGAGCCAAAGGGGGTGGAGGACCAGAGAAACAAGACTTCTAATCACAACAGGGCTGGCACACACATGAACTCACAGAGACTGAGGCAGGAGGCACAGGGCCTACATGGTCTGTACCAGATGGGATCCAAGAGCTATCACTTTGTTTTAGGGGTTTTATGGGATTCCTGAGTATATGAACATGTGTGTCTCTGTGTGATTCTTGTGCTTTTTCTTTGGCTTTTTCTTGTTTGGTTGCTTTGTCATTCTGATTTGTTTGGTTTTTGACTCAGATGATTATTTGTTTTCTAATCAGAGACAGAAAGGGAGTGGATCCAGATGGGAGGGGGGATGGGGAAGAACTGTAATCAGAATATATTATATTAAAAAAAATCTATTTTCAATAAAAGAAAAAGGATGTGTATGAAGTTAACCACTGAAGAGTTGTTTTAGTCTGACTTTAGCTTTATTTTTTCAATTTTTCAATTTTATTTTATGTGTACGAGTGTTTTGCCTGCATGCGTATCTGTGCACCATGTGTATGCCAGCTGTCTTTGGAGACCAGATGAGGGCATCAGATCCCTGGGACATGAAGTTCCAAATGGTTGTGAGCCACCATGTGGGTGCTGGGAATTGGAATCAGGTCATCAGAGGAGCAGCCAGTCCCTTGTTCTGTTTCACTAATAGCTAAAAACGAGAAGTTTGGAAATCTATATAAAGTATGACACATTCAAAACATGATGCCCTGAGAAGTAATTAAATAAAAGAACTGGAGCCACATGTACCTCTTCACATATATGTATGGTGTCCACAGGTGTGTGGACTTATTTCCAGGTCTTCAATTCCATTCCATTGAACAGCATGTCTGCTTTTGTGCAAATGCCATGCTGTTTTTATTACTATAGCTCTGTAGTACAATCTGAGGTGGGGATGGTGAGACCTTCAGCAGTTCTTTTATCATTCAAGAGTGTTTTAGCTATCCTGTGGGTTTTTTTTGCTTTGTTTTTTGGTTTTATATGTATGTGTGTTTCCATATAAAACCAAATATTGTCCTTTTGATTTCTGTGAAAAATTATATTGTAATTTTGATGGAGATTACACTGAATCTGTAGATTGCTTTTGGTAGGATGGTCATTTTTACTATATTAATTCCACTTACTAATGAGCATGGGAGATCTTTCCATCTTCTGATATCTTCAATTTCTTTCTTCAATGTCTTAATCTTCTTATTATATAAGACTTTCATTTCCTTGGTTAGAGTTACCCAAGATATTTTTATACTATTTGAGGCTGTTATAAAAGTTGTTTTCCTGATTTCTTTCTCAGTCTCTTTGGCATTTATAAATACGAAGGCTACTGATTTGGGGGAGTTAATTTTGTGTCCTGCTACTCAGCTGAAAGTGTTTTTCAGCTGTAGGAGTTCCCTGTGGAATATTTCAGGTGGAAATTTTAAGTTATGAATACTATCTTATCATCTGCAAATAAAGATGCTTAGACTAATTCCTTTCACCTTGATCTCCTTCAGTTTTCTTATTGCTCTAGCTAAAGCTTCAAGCACTATATAAAAAAGATATGGAAAGAGTGGACAACCTTGTCTTGTTCCTGATTTTAGTGGAAATGCTTTGAGTTCCTCTCCATTTAGATTGATGTTGGCTATGGGCTTTCAGTAAACTGCCTTTATTATGTTTAAGTATGTTCCTTGTATCTCCAGGACATTTATCATTAAGTGGTGTTGGATATTGTCAAAGGCCTTTCCTACATCTAATGAGATGATCATGTGGTTTTGTCTTTCAGTTTGTTTGTATGGTGAATTGCATTTATCAACTTACATCTGTTGACTCATTCCTGCATCTCTGGAATGAAGCCTACTTGATCATGGTGAGTGATCTTTTTGATGTATTCTTGGATTCTGTTTGCAAGTATTTTAGTGAGTATTTTTGCATCTATGTTTATGGGGAAAACTGGTCTGTAATTCTCTTTCTTTGTTGGGTCTTTAAGTGGTTTAGATATCAGAGTATCTGTTGCCTTGTAAAATGAATTGCACAATGTTCTTTCTGTTTTGTGGAATAATTTGAATATTATTGGCATTAACTCTTCTTTGAAAGGCTGGTAGAATTCTGCCCTAAAACTGTCTGATCCTGGATATCTGTCTATCTATCTATCTATTTATCTATTTATCTATCTATCTACCTACCTATCTATCTATCATCTATCTATCTATCTATCTATCTATCTATCTATCTATCTATCTTTCTTTCTTTCTTTCTATCTATCTATCTATTTATTTATTCTGTCACATCACCTGCTAGTAAGACTGTTAGTAAGCAGATACTGGACATTTATTTATTTGTTTGTTTCTTTCTTTCTTTCTTTATTCTGTCACATCATGTGCTAGTAAGACTGTTAGTAAGCCTATCCAAGAACTTTTGGGTCTGGATTCTTTTCAGAGAAACTATTTCTCACTGCTTTTTAGATAAACAGATAGATAGATATAGATGATAGGTAGATAGAAAGATAGATAGATAGATAGATAGATAGATGACATAATAGACAAATAGATAGCTTCAAATAGACACCTAGATAGAAAAGGATGATAGATGTGATAGGTATAAATATATACAGATCAATACAAATATATAGATAGAGATGGGTAGATTATAGATAGATGATAGATGACAGACAGAAAGATGGAAAGACAGAGAGACAGATAGATAGAGATAGTGATTGATAGATAGGTATGATAGATAGGAACATATAGATATCAATGATAGAGGTAAGAGATAGATACAGATGTTAGCTACAGATATTCCTGATATTTCACTGAGATTTTTTTTTGCTTTGTATCTTTCACATTCTTCAGCATATTTGTAGCAGGTGCTTTGCAATCTTGGTTGCTGATCTCACCATCTGCATTCTCTCAGCATCTGTTTCCTTTGTCCTCCCTTCATTGTGAATCTAATTATCTATTTAGTAGTCTTTTATTGCATGTTAGACATTATAGATGACTCATCATAGGGAGAGTCTAGTTATATTGTTTTCCTTAAAGTGCGCTGGTGTTGTATTATCAGCCTATGTTCTTGATCCAGCCAGACTTTGCTTGAGGCTTTGTGGAAGGCAGGGAACTACACAGAACTTCACCCAAGAAATTGGAATAAGGATTTTGCCATTTGGGCCCTGGGCCATGAAGAGGGGAGTGTGTGATTCTGTCAGGCCTGTGGCTGGGTCCTAAGATATGACCCTTGCTCTTGGTGTAGCTTATATTCATATGGTAGGGCTTCTTGAGGATCTTTACCTGGTCACTGAATTATTTTCAACACCTTCTCTCTGGCTAGGTTACTATCCCAATGTCTTTACACCCTGTGGTCTCCCACGTCTCTGTGTGTGGACTTCTCTGATCTTGGTCGAGGATCTGCAGGGAATCTTCTGTGTGTTCTTTATAGTAGAACTAGCTCTATGGGCCTCTCTGCACTTTCCTCCTCCATTGCCAGGCGCCACCCATTCTAACTGTCTCTATTTTTTAAATAACAGTAGTGGTATTGGGCAGTTCAATCCTGTTTCTGATTTTAATGAAAATTTCTCCAGTGCTTTATTATTATTATTTACTGTTTATGAATCTGAAAAAATTGTTTTCTGTCTTAAGATTTTCCTAAAGGGCTTGGCGATGCAGCTCACAGTGTTGGCTGAGTTCAATTCCCAGAATTCTACAGTGTGTGTGTGTGTGTGTGTGTGTGTGTGTGTGTGTGTGAGAGAGAGAGAGAGAGAGAGAGAGAGAGAGAGAGAGAGAGAGAGAGAGAGAGAGAATTTCTTCTCTTGCTTGATCTTGCTTGCTTGATTTTTTCATAAATATCTACTGGATTTTTTTTATATTGGTATATTTCTATGTTTCCACTCCTTAATTTATTAATACACACTGATAAAATTCCTAAAGTTTAGTTATGCTTGCATTCAGTAATAATTTCATATGTACTATTTGTTGGCATTCTGGCCTGCCTCTTGGGGACCCGCCCTGCATATTGACATAAGACCTCCTTTGGAGAAAAACCCCTCCTTCTTCCTCTTCCTCTTCCCCTTCCTCCCTTTCTCGCCATAAGGTGTGCATACCTCCGCTTTCCCTCTTTCCCCCTTTCTCTTTCTCCCTCTCTCTCTCCTGTCTCTCTCTCTCTCCCCTCCCTCTCTCCCCCCACCTCTCTCTCTCTCATAATAACCTCTCCATGTGGATGCTCTGTCTGCATGGTATGAGTGACTTTGCACAGCACCACACTCCTACCTGCTGTGACTGCATGGCCTGTCTCCCTCACCCATGGAGGCACCTTGGCCCAACCCACCAAGGCCTCCTGTGCACCGTATCATTACACTATTAGCTGTACTTTTCAAATTTTCAGGCTCTTAATATTTAAACAGCTAAGATAATAATGATGAACTTTAAAGCAGTGGGTGCTTTAAAAAAAAAAAACACTGCTTAAACCTACAAAATTTTATTCCACATTTCCCTGCTCATGCTTCCAAGATGAGTCATAGTCAAGACTGAGTTACTATTTGTGAAATGGAGTTAGCATCCTAACTGCCAACCTGGGAACCCAGGGCCCTTGGTCAGTCCCTTGCACTTTTGCATTTCGGTTGGCTTGTCTATAAGATGAAGATGGAGATTTACCCTTCAAGGTTCCTGTGAGCATCAAATGTGGGAGTGGGCACGTTTTATGTAAATGGCAGTCATCTGTTACCAGTCGTCTTCAAGAACTACACGGCCAGTGACACTGGGCATTCCCTGTGGAAATGCACTCTAGAAAGACCCTCACATCACTGTCCACTGCCGAGTTCAATGTCCTGGATGCTGGGACTACTCCCAGAGAGGGGCGTGTTTGAGGAGACAGGAAAAGTAAGAAGTGGCCCACTCTCGATTCCAGGGAAAAAGAAGAACTGAGCATCTGTCTGTCTGAATGGTGGTGTACCTTTTGTAACCCCAGCACTGGGCAGCCAAACACACACGAATCCCTGGGGTTAACTGGCAGTCAATCTAGTCTACTAGGAAAGATCTAGGCCAGTAGGAACCTTTGTCAAAACAAAACAAAAACAAGCCCATGGTCCCCAAGATATGATGCCTGAAGTTGTCCTCTGGCCTCCACATGCATGAGTTCATATGCATATGTGCACCTGTACACATATGTGTATTCATATACACACATATATACACAGAGAAAGACAAAAAAGGGAAAAGAAAAAGAAAAAAGACAAAAAAAGAAAGAAAGCCCACAGTAGCAGAGAGATGCGCATAGAGAGAATCCAGTTAAATTTGTTCTTGGCTAGATGGTCCAATTTTGCATGTTCCTAGACATAGTGACGAAACACATGTGCGTACATGTCTCAGTCCAGGGCTCTGGGTGATAAAACTAGTAAGGACAACCTTAGGACCTATGCAGTCACTTTGGATGATGATCAGCGAGACTCTGTTCTTTTTCTCTCTTTAAATGTAGCTCTTTGTTCACCTAGGGGTTTCTACATTCTGGAAGATCTGATTTGCCTAAAATAGGGGCCCCTTATTGGCCAAAGCAAAACATGTTCAGTGGTAAGAGAAGTGGGCACACTGGGATGAACACAGAGAAGCTGTGGGGGTAGCATGATGCACTTAGGGCAGACTCAGTTTTTCCTATTTTTAAGGTGGTGAGTAAGCTTTTAAGGTGGTAAGGTTTTTTTTTTTTTGGTGTAGTGGTTTGTTGCTTTTCAGCTACAAAGGTATCAATAAGCTTCAGTTTTGTTGTTCTGTGGCCCCCACAGTCTCTGAGGGATGCTTGCCTGCTTCTCTGTTTCTTTTAGGAGCTTCAGAATTGGTATGTTAAGTTACATTAGCGTGGGTTGATGGAGAGAAGGTCAGGCACGAGACAAAAATAGTGTTGGAAAGAGGATTAAAAACAAAAACACCAAGCTGGCCTGAGAAAAAACTAAGCAAGAAAGGAAAATGATGTTGATGATGGTTTCTTAAACTGAGACTTTCAAAGGCTGGGAAACATTGGGAAATCGAATTAATGGCCTGGAAAAGAAACTCAGATTAAGAAATGTCAGGTTGGAGAGTAATCATGATGAGGTGGAAGAGAAACACTGACCTTTCCTCCCTTCTTCCCACGAGCCATGTTGCAAAACTGCTTTGGATAGATGATTTTGAATTCTTTCCACAAACCAGATCGTCATTTCCTTACAGGTTGATGCAATGATAGCTCCCCCTGCTTTCTATGTGGGAAGCAAACTTCTCGCAGGGCAAAGGCGAACACCTTCCTTTCCTCTGGTCTCCCAGGGCTGTTTCTCTGAAGAAGCCGACAGAGCCACCCACTGTGATCTGTTTTCTAGAACACAGGGCTTCAAACAGAGTTGAAAGATCTAAAAGGCTTACAGAGCTGACTCTTAAGAACTCTTAGGGTCACATTTAAAACATTCAATCCAGGGGTCGGGGGAGGTGGCTCAGTGCATCATGCATTTGCCCTAACCAATATGGAGACCTGAGTTCAGGGTCACAGTGATCGCATCAAAAACCAAGGATACTGATAATCCCAGTGTCAGGGAGGCAGAGACAGGAGGATCCCTGGGGCTCAGTGGCCAGCTAGCCTTGCTGCATTGTTAAGTTCCAGGTTCACTGAGTGACTCTGTCTCAAATGCTAAGGTGGAGAGTGATTGAGAAATGCACCCAATATTGACCTCTAGGCCCCACGTGCACCCACACTCATGCGAACATACACTTACATATATGAAAACATAAACACATAATAAACAAACAAACAAACAAACAAACACACTTTTAAAAGTAAAACATACAATTCCATGGGCTATTTTGGTAATAATCTTTTTTTTTTTTTAATGTCCCAAATTGGACTAGATTTTGAATAGTGAAGGGGAAAATGTTTTAGAGAGAAAGCAAGATGCAAAGCTTTTCTTCCCGGCTTGGCCTGCAGAGCCTGTAGTCAGTGGGTGAGCGGCATTTTGTGGAGGAGACGGGGCACAGCACGGTCAGTCTAACAACGGCGGATGAATGTGAAGTCCACACCAGAGACTTCTCAGTGCTTTGTAGTCACAAATTCAGTTCTGCCTCACTGCAATTGCCGAGAGAAGTGGTGGCCTCACTTGAAATGTGGAAGTGACATGGTTGACCGAGGGCTGGGTCCTTGCCCGAGGTCACACAGGTATTTTGGGAAGAGGCCGGATTTGTGTTTGGGCTAGGCAGCCTCCAGAATCCACACTTCCAACCACAGTGCTGTGGTTCCGTACTGGATATAGGTGCTGAGATTTTAAAAATAACCTGTTTCTGGCCATTTTTTAGAAAAATATCTTCACAGACTACAACAGTGGTTATTTTAGCAAAAGTAACTCTTCTTTTTCCAGTCACCCATTCATTTCATAATACAAGTTTAAATACAAAACAAGCTAGAGTCATCATGCCAGCCACAGAGTACAGTACAGTGTGGGTTGTAAAACTAAAGGATGGCTAGTGTGCATGACCTTTGTCACCTTTGTGTGACCTCCCTGGCTTGAAAGCGAATGACTTCAAGATAGTCCTTTTAACATTAGGGGGGACTGGGGAGATCACTCTGGTGGATCTGAGTTCAATCAGAATCCACATTTAAAACAAAACAAAACAAAAATAGAGCATAGTAACTCCCTTGTAATCCCAGCACTGAAGAGTAGCAACAGGAGAATTCCTGAGGCTCCCTGGCCGGCCAGCATAGCCTGTTTGCAAGCCAGGGGTCCCAGTGAGACACCCCATCTTAAAAAGAAAAGTGGATGGATTTTGAGGAACACCACCTCTGGCTTCCACTGGCAATGCTCACACAATGTCCCCACGCCGGATACAAATGAACACAGACACAAACAGAACTATGGAGATAAATGTGAATGACTTACAACGTTTCATTTCATTGTATTTCCTTTAACATAATATTGGATTTAAATTACTCGGCAGTCACAAATGCTACAACAATTTCTTAAATCCAGAGAAGGAAGAACACCTTCAGAATCAGGCAGGTCAGAAGGCAGGAGAAGCTCCTGAGCTGGAGCCCAGTCACTCTTGGAAATCCAGAGGCAGCTGACACTTCTGAGGAAGGGTGGAGAGTGGAGAGTCGCCGCTGTCCTGCAAGCCACAGAGAGGGCAGAATCTCTTACAGGGTGAGTGGTTCCACGCCACAGGGGAAAGGTTCCAGCTGTTGCTCCAACCTAAGAATCACAGAGCTGTCCTTCCAAGATGGTGGGAGTGGCTGTCCACTGGCCTGTGTCTTGAAGGGCAGAGAGCCCCTTGGCAGCAGAGGAGAGAGGGCTTATGGAGCGCAGAGATGACTCCCAAGTGAAGGGGGGGGTGTTGTGGGGAGCCAGGAACTCAGTGCGGAACAACAGACGGTGACTTCCAACCATCTACTGCTCCGTCAATCACTTCTCTTCCTTCTTCACAAAGTACAGGATTTAACCACAAAAATGGCAGAGAACTATCCTTGTGAGGTTGAGAACTCCAGTTGGTAAATGTCACTAACCTGAAGTGACAACAGTAATTTTAAAATCTATGTGAAGATCTGGGCATGGTGGGCACACCTGCAACCCTGGCACTTGAGAGGCAGAGACAGGGAGGCTGCCACAAGTTCAAGGGTTGTGTGGGCTACAGAACGATGCATTTGTCTCAGAAGGCAGCTTGTGGCACAGTGGTTATGAGAGTGTGGGCAGTCCTGCATGGAGAGTGGAGGAAGATGTGAAGTCCCGCCACCAGCAGAGACGCTGTGGGCAATTGAGAGCTCCCGAGAGAGGGAGAATTCAGTTTTCTTAAGAGTGCAGCCCCTGACAAGTTGACCACATTCAAGGAGAAGGCCGTGCTTCCAAGAATATGTGGGCATCACAAACTGATCTTGGTTTTTAAAAAAGGGGGGACACAAAGTTGGATGGGTGGAATGGGTCTGGGAGGAGTTGGGTGAATATGATCAAAACACATTGTATGAAATTCTCAAATAACTCGTTTAGAAAGTATAATGTGGGCTGTTAGCTCAGTCAGTAAAATTTCTTGTCTTGCAAGCATGAGGACCTGAGTTTGATCCTGTTGTAAAAAGCTGGATGTGGTGGCCTGTAGCAGGCTTTCTTTTGGGCCACCAACCAGCTCCCAAACCATGATACGGAGACTTATTATTAGTTATGAATGCTCAGCCTTATCTTAACTCTTATTTTAATCTGTTTCTTTTTATCTACATTTTGCTTTGGAGATTTCTACCTTTCTTTCTGTCTGTCTTACTTTCCTGCTGGCTGGCAACTGCCTGGCTTCTGGCTCTGGGCATGTCTCTCTTTTTCTCTCTCATTCTCTTTTCCTTCTCTCTCTTTCCTAGATTTCTCCTCCTAAATATTCCCTCTGCTTGCAGCCCCGCCTATCCCTCTCCTGCCTGCCTATTGGCCATTCAGATTTCTATTTGACCAATCAGGTGCCTTAGGCAGGCAAGATGAAACAAATGCAACACATCTTTACATAGTTAAACAAGTGCAGCAGAAACGAATGTAACAGATTTTCCATCATTAACAAAGGCAGCAGAAACAAAGGTAACACACCTTCACAGAGATAAAGTAATATTCCACAGCATAAGCAAATGTTACCACATCTTTACATAGTTAAAATAATATTCCACAACAGTGGCCTGTGCTTGTAATCCCAGCACTGGGGCGACAAAGACAGGCAGATCCCTGGGGCTTGCAAGCCAGCCAGCCTACCCTACTTGGTGAGTTCCAGGCCAATGAGAATGCTCCAGTGGTAAAAATATTCTAGCAAAAGCTTTGGTGTGGTTTGGTTTGATTTTTTTAAAATTTTCTTTTCAGGGGATGCTGTAGAGGTAAGGGGAGGTTATGAGGGGGCAGAAGGTGAGTAGAATTAGGATGAATGATGTGAAATTCCCAAAGAATCAATAAAGAAATTGTGTTTAAAAGATATCCTAGTAAAATCAACTTGAAGTAGGAAGGGTTTATTTGGCTTACAATTGCAGATTATAGTTTATAAATGCCAGGAGCCACGGAGACAAGGGTGTGTATACCCGTGCTGCCTGCCTGCTCCTTTATTTACTCGTAGAGTTTCAGGCTCAACCTTGGGAATGGTACTGCCCACGTTCAGGGTGGGTTTTCCTACCTCAATTAATAGTCAAGACAAACCCCACAGACTTGCCTTCAAGCAAACCTAGGTAATTCTGACCTCCAGATGTACATACACCCTAACACAGGAATATGCCCTCACATGCTCTCTGTCTCTGTCTCTGTCTCTGTCTCTGTCTCTCCCCCTCTCCCTCTCTCTCTCTCTCTCCCTCCCTCCCTCCCTCTCTCTCTGGTGCACACACACACAAACACACACACACACACACACACACACAAAACCAGATGTATATGTGTGTAAAAAAAAAATATATATATATATATATATATATATATATATATATATATATATAAAATATGAAATTTGATAAACTCAACAGAAATAGCCATTCATCTTGGGGCTATTACTTAGCATCATACTGTGGTTAGGTTGTTACTTTCCATTTTGCGATAGAACATGGTATACATTTTCTTACTCTTCATAAAATATTCTTGCTACATGGAAAATTCCTGAAAATTATGTGTGATAAGAGATAGCTCAAATAACATTGGGAGTTATTTCTTTTTGAAGGAATTGATGCCCTTGCAATTTCATTAATTATATTTGTTATATCACATGCTAAAGCCATCCTTGGTGACCATGGATAGACAATCCAGATATTGTGCTTAAAAATACAGGGAAAGCAGATGCAAAAGTCTCTGTTTCTTTTCTTTTTTTATTATTAAGAAATTTTTTATTCATTTTACATACCAATCACAGGTCCTCCTGCCCTTCCAGCTTCCCCCCACCTCAACTCATCCACTATTCCCTCCTACAAGAAGGTAAGGCCTCCCATGGGGAGTCAGCAGAGCCTGGTACATTCAGTTTAGGCAGGTCCAAGCCCCTCCCTTGCCTCAAGGTTGTGTGAGGTGTCCCACCATAGGTAGTGGACTCCAAAAAGCCAGCTTATGCACCAGGGATGGATCCTGTTCCTGATCCTACTGCCAGGGAGCCCCTTGGGCAAAAGTCTCTTGACAGTTATTATGTGATTATAAGGTGGGGACAATACTTTGAGGAGCTTTTTGGAAGTGGGGAGTAAAGAGAGAACAGTGGTCAGAACTCATTTAGCACCTACACAGTGCCAGGTGCAGCAGCTAGCAGATGCTACAGCATGCAAGGCATTGCATCACTGCTGATCTCTGAGGTTACGTAATTAGATGCAGCTTCTGTTGCAGACTGCACACGAAGCTTCCCAAAGGCATGCTGTACTGTGAATGCATAAGCACCTTTATATACTTCCAAAGAAAGGTGTAAATCTTGTTAGGTTTCACCTGAGACAGGAGACTTCCACAGTCCTAATATAGCCAGGAAGCCAATTATACTTGGACTGGGGAATTAAAATTGTGCTCATGATTTTTATGTTTTTCTTACAGAGCATGGTCTGTCTCTGTCTCCCAAACTTTAAACACTTTATGATTTTAGCATAAAGTTAGTATTCACATTAGGGCTGTGTGTGTGTGTGTGTGTGTGTGTGTGTGCAGTCGTAGAAGAGGGAGAGATTTATAGTGAGAAGTTGGATCACATGGTCTTGGGGGATAAGGAGCTCGACAATCTGCTATTGGCACAATTGGAGTCTCAGGAGAGGTAGACTTCTCATTTCTGTACAAGTCAGAAAGTCAAAGACCCATGGAACCTCAGTCCAGGATCAGATGATGTCCCAGCTCAAAGGGCAGCAGAAAGGAGGAAGTAGAGCAGTGTTCCTTCTCTTTAGATGTTAGTCTAGCTCTCTACAATTTGGATGTTCCCCACCCCCAGAGTCTGGATGCCATGTGCACTGATTCATGAATTCTGATATTGAGCTCATCAGGAAGCACCTTCCCAGAAACACCCAGAAATCATGTTTAACCTGGATACTCCAAGTTAACCATCACAGAGCCCATTCATTGTGATTTAGGAGAAAAATATGAACAGAGACAAATTTGAACCATTCTCCAAGAGTCAAGCATCTTGACCAATACCATAAGCAAGTATAGACAGAAGCATTTATGAGCCTGGGAAATGCAATTTCAAAGCAAATGTAGTGGGATTTTATTTGTTGCTTATATCACAGTTGAGAACTTAGCTACATAGGTATTTTGCCTCTCATGACAAAGCAGATTTGATACTGAATGTTACTGATCAATAACCTTTCAAGGTGCAACTTAGGGGGAGAATTTATTTTTCTTGGCATTTCAGGCTGAGGGAGGCATGGCAGCTAGGGTCCAGTGTGGTAGGAGCTAGTCACAGTCCCTGGGATCAGGAAGCAGAGAACAAGACTCAGCCTAGAATTCTTCCCAAGCTCTAACCCATAAGCTTGCCCCAGTGACCCACTCTATCTGGTCCTCACTCCTTAAAAGTTCAACAAGCCCTCATCCTTAAAAGTTTAACAACCTCCCAAAACAGCACCACAAGGTAAGGACCAAGGAGTCAAACACAAGATTCTGCACAGGATACTTCATAGTCAAACTATGACAATGTTAAAATAAATATGTGAAAGGGTAGCATCCAGGGTGGATATCTGCATAGGACAATGGTACTATGGTATCATATCAGGGCCCTACTGGAAACTCCTGCTCATAAACAGTTTGCTGTCCACAGGCTTTCGTTTGGAATATGTATGGTCGGTGCAAAGGGACAATGGCAGACCAACCAGTCTCCATTTCTGGGAGATCTGGAAGAAAACAGACTAATATAGGTTAGCTGGGAGGCAGGGAGGTTAATAGGAAGAATACTTAGGAAAACCACCAGTCAGTGACATGCTTGCCACAGAAGTATGAGGACATGAACTCCATCCCCAGGACCCATACACAAAAACTGGATTTGATGGCACACTTGTAATCTTGGTGCCTGGAAAGTGGAGACAGGTGGACCCCTGGAGTCTCACTGACCAGCCACTCCAGCCTAATCAGCAAGTGACAAACTGTCTTAAAAAGCCATGTGGACAGCGTGTAAGAACCAATACCTGAGGTTGAACTCTAGCCTCACATGAACACACTTGCACATGCGTGAACATGTATACACATACACAAGAGATGAAAACATAATACTCTCCACTCGATCTTAGCCAAAAGGCTGAGATCATATCATAAAAGCCAGCACAAGACTAGCTAGCACACATTACGAGTCTCGGTGCTGTTTCTGGGATGTTGATTTTACAATTGCAGACCCAATGACCTTAATTTCTCCAGAAGGGTCCACTCCCTCACCTCCCAGGAGGACTTCTTTTCCCTGGGCTGCTACCTCCCTGGAGGCAGTTTTCTTCACAGCCCAGTTTCTTTCAAAGAACCACCCCCTCTCTTCCCACAAAGGCAAGGAGGCACCTCATGCACAGACCAAGCTCACCGGCAGTTTGTTCCTTAAGCTCCGATTTCCGTCTCTACTTCTGGCATTGCTTTTGCAGCGGGGATTAGATGCCTTGGGTGGCCGCACCTCCTGCCCAGCAGCCGTGCTGATTTCTCTGGAGAATCCTGTGTGTCGCCCCATGCCGACAGCCCCTTGTTTTAGCACTGGCTAATCACCAATATGTTCTGTTAAGTGAGACCCATGGATGCTGATTGCATTTATTGCATAAATTACTTCATTATTAAAATCAGGTCATTGGAGCCCCCCAACCATTACCATGAAGGCTATTAACATAATTTCATAAGCTAATAAATCAAGCAAAGGAAGAGAATTAAAGGATTCTTGGTGATAAGTGTTTCTTCAGAGATTAAGGAACACAATTTTCGTATGCATATTTTAACATTTCATGAGTGGATTCACACAAGAACAGATTCTCCTCTCTGCATATGCAACTCACTTCATCTTCCCCATCCCTCGGCCTTCAGAGTTCATTTCAAAATTAAGGCTTCTCGCCCCTTCAAATAACTAAAGCAATTTTCAGCTAAGCCTACCAGCTCTGTGTGATACGCTACCTACAAAATTCTTATTCTTTCCCCACTAGATCACAAAGGGTTTGGGACAGGGAAGCAGCATCAAGGTAAAGTTGAAAAGGAAAAAAGTACCTTGGGTTGGTCTTAGATAATGCGATTTTCATCTAGGTGAATTTCAAACATATTCGAGTCTTAAGAGGTTCTTGTGCGGTTCTAATTATCACTCTAATTACAGTACGTACCGAGGTTAAGTGTTCTTATCAAATGGTGCATTAAAAATGGGTTTTATTCCCAGGTTGGATGTAATAGCTGTGATACTGGCCTGAACACACAGAAATGGTTCCCTGCGTTCATTTCACTCGCCAGATTGTGGAAGACACAGAGGGTCAGAGCCATCATTATCCCGTGCGATGACGTTGCCTGGAAACGGAGATACGTTCCAGCGTAAATTAGACTCTAACAACTTCATCCTGTGTGCAATTTGTGTAATGTTTTTAGCAAATAGCAACTGATGGATCATAATTGAAATCTGTGGAATGCTGTGAGTGAGCACAGTGTGTGTTTCATAGGTGAGTCCAGAAGCCGGGCAGTGGCTATGTGGACAAGGGGTGACCACACCTAGTTCTCCTACAGTCGGCAGAGACTTCAGTATTTTATCCAAGCCCCAACCTCTCATGTCTGCCTCACTAAAACTCTTCGTCAGTGTCTTGACGCCCTTAGAATAAAATACATAGCAGCACACTTCTCAGCATGGCCTATGAGCCCACATGGTCTAGCCTGCCCTTCTTAGTCCAATCTTATCTCAGCGTTTCGTCACTGTCCTTTAATAGTGCCATTTCCTGCCTGTGGTATGGACACTCTGCTTTGTTCTCTGAACACATAAACTTCCTTCTTTCTTCAGGTCTTTGCTCTAGAGCCCCTTCCTCCAGGAAGGCTTCCATGGCCTCCCTGATAAGATCAAAACTTTCTGACCTGTGATGACATCGTGTATGTCTCCTTTGTATATTTTTCATAGTTGCAATTTTAAATTCCAAAGTGTGGTTATTTAAAAATCTCGATCACTTTCCCAAGTTAACAAAACAAAAACATTAAAAAAAAAAAAAGAGCTGGGTGGCAGTGGTGCATGCCTTTAATCCCAGCACTCGGGAGGCAAAGCCAGGCAGATCTCTGTGAGTTTGAGGCCAGCCTGGCCTACAGAGCGAGATTCAGGACAGGCACCAAAACTACACAGAGAAACTCTGTCTCAAAAAACCAAAAAAAAAAAAAAAAAAAAAAAAAAAAAGAAAGAAAAAGAAAGAAAGAAAGAGAAAAGTCTGTTAACTCATCCAGCTTTCATTTCTTGACTCTTTTGCCCTATTTCTCCTTCCTTTGGAGGTAAGTATTGTTCTCTCTTTCCAGCACCAGCACCCCTTTCCCATTGGTAAAACCAAAGATAACATGGTACACATTCTAGATCATGATTCTACCCCCACTTCAACTCTAGACATGGGTGGTCTACACCAAGATGTAAATAAAGACCCTCTTCTCTCCTTTGGTAGCTGCATTCTATTCCACTGAGCAACTGTCCTGTTTGTGGAACCAGCTTCATGGATGGGCTGTTACGGTGCTTTCTGTCTTTTACTGTGGCAAATAATGCTGCAGTCATGTGTGTGCACGTGCATATGTGTGTACGTGTGTCTATGTTGTGCGTGTGTGTGTGTGTGTGTGTGTGTGTGTGTGTGCTGTTAGCCATTTTTTCCGTTGCCATGATACAGAAACTGACAAAACTCAAGTTACAGAAGAGAGAGTTTGTTTTTGGTTTAATGCTCCAGAGAAATAGAGTCCATCATGGTGGGGAAGGCATGGACATGGCAGGACACTGACCTGGGGGACTAATGACTGTACCGGAAGTGGGGGCAAGAATTAGAGCTAAGCTAGAAACCCACAAGCCCTGTCCTTGATGAGGTACTTCCTTCAGCAAAGCTGTATCTTCACAGCATTCCTCTCTTAGAGGTTTTGTGGTCGTGATAAGCACCGTGACCAACAGCAGCTTGGGAAGGAAAGGGTTTATTTCATTGTACAAATCTCAGGTCACACTCCACCACTGAGAGAGTCAGGGCAATATCCTGGAGGCAGGAACTGAAGTGGAGGCCAAGGAAGAGTGCTGCTTACTGGTTTGTTCCTCATGGCTAACAGGCCTGCTTTCTTATACCATCCAGGACCATGAGCCCAGACCATGGAACTGCCCACAGTGGGCTGGGTCCTCCCACACCAGTCGTTAACCAAGAAAATGGCCAGCAGGTTTTCCTATAGGCCAATCTGATGGAGACATTTTCTCTGTTGAGGCTCCTCCTCCCAGTTAACTCTAGCTAGAGTCAAGTTGACAAAAAACTAGCAAGGACCCTTCCAAAACAGTAGCACCATCTAGGGATCAGTGTTCAAACACATGACAGGAGCTAATGGGGGAACACCCTTCATTAAAACCACAACAGTGTGTGTGTGTGTGTGTGTGTGTGTGTGTGTGTGTGTGTGTGTGTGTGTACACATGCACATCCACTTCCACAATTATTCTACACATGTGCATGTTATATGTAGAGGAATTATGCATTACCAGGGTTGATTTACCGGGTCAAAGGATAAATACATCGTAAGTTCTATAATAACAGCCATATTAGGCAGGCTCCATCAATTTCTTTTCTCTGTCACTGGTCACAATGTGACCACTGGAACAGCTTAAGAGAGGCACGAGTCCTTTGGGCTCACGCTCTCAGAGGGGTTTAACCTATCACAGCGTGACAGGCATGGTGGAGCAGCTCATGGTGGCAGGACCACGTGAAGGGGCTGTTCACATGGGAGCAGACCAGGACTCAGAAAGAGAGGGAGGACAACCACAGTGAGTGCCGCTTTCCAAAGCCTGCCCCAAGTGTGCCTGCTAGGTCCCCAACTCCAAAGATTCCACAGCTTCCAAATAACACCTCCACCTGGGAGCAAGTGTCCAAAACAGGGGCCTGAGAAGGACACTTCAGATTCAAAGTAGCGTATGTGTTTTTCTTGGAAGGCATGTGCAAGGCTTTCTGTCTACCAGAGTAGAATTTCTCTGAAGGCAGACATGTATTGTTGTTGTTGCTGTTGTTGTTGTTGTTGTTTTATAACCCTGTGAGTTCTTCAAGAGGTCATCTCTAAGGCATCTGTGGCATCCATGGGAAAATTTAATTCTAATTTAATTTGTACAAGGCTCCGAGGAGGGTAGCAAGTTGTCTAAAATAAGAGTCACTTAGTGTCGCATGATATTGTAGTTTTACATTCATAAAAACATTCATGTATGTCTTTTCAAAGGTGCAACTGTACGTGTGCATATGTGTGTGTGCTGTGGGACATCTTTCTGTACGCTGTGAATATGCGTTGCTCTGATTGGTTGATAAAAAAAAGCTGCATTGGCCTATGGCAGGGCAGGATGGAGCCAGGCGGGAAAATCCAAGAGAGATAGTGGACAGAGAAAGGAGAGGAAGGAGACTTTGCGAGCCGACGGCAGGAGAAGCAAGATATGAAAATACTGGTAAACCACGGCTACATGGCAAAGTATAGATGTATAGAAATGGGTTAATTTAAGATGTAAGAGCTAGCTAGCAAGAAGCCTGAGCCATTAGGCCAAATAGTTTAAAAATAATATAAGCCTCTGTATGTTTATTTGGGACTAAGTGGCGGATGGGAGAGATTTGTCCCGACTGCAGGGCCTGGGCAGGACCCGAGAAGTCTTCCAGCTACATGTGTGTGTGCGCGTTCACACATGTGCACACGCCATCATGTGCTGGTATCAAAAGAGAGGGAAAGTGGTCAAAACTGAACAATGAGGGGCAAGTACCCTTCTCCTTCAACAAGTAGGCTATTCCACAGTGTCTGTGCTGGTGGCTTCACAGTTAGCACTGAAGGATGACTGAGGGAGCTGACCACCATGCAGCTGGAAGCTAAGATAGGCCAGAGGTAGCAGCAGCAGCCGAGTGAGCCAGGGGAGGACCCCAAAAGCTTCAGTGAAGCCAGAATGTAACAAATAGGCAATTTGAACTGTGACTAGCTGGACTTAAAACATGTAAGAAGTGGAAACTGGTGGCCAAGACTCATGCATGATTCTTCTACCAAGAATTAACTGTTGATGGCAATGCACATTAAAATAACTTTGTGGCATTGATATCTCTCTTTATTTGAGCTATCCCAATCTGGCATTACCCCACAAAGCAAACTACCCAAGAACACTTTTTCTAAACTGCAGTCACCGGGGCATTGCACACTAGTGGAGAGACTGAGTCTAAACAGGAAAGGGATTTGGGCAAACAGTCCAACCAGTGCCTTTCACAATTCTTTCTTTTTTGTGCCTTGTTTTACCTGCCCACTGAGTCCACTGCCTAGTGGAAAAGCTGGTTGTGTGTGGAGAATGGGCTCTCGCAAATGGAGTATCTGTCTTCACCATCAACTCCTCAGTACTTCACAGGGCACTTGAGGGAGAAATTAAACTTTCAGATTTTCTGCAAAGAAAAACAACAGAAACAAGACTTCTTCCGACGCTGCGTGGCTCAGGCTGTGAAAGACGAGATTGTGCACGGGGTTCTTTGTATAAATAAACAGCAGTATGTCTACCATGTCCTGCTAGATATGTAGTGTGGGGCTACAGACTAAGATCCCTCTCTGATACAAATGACGGCTCCTCAAAGCACGAGTTCTTTGGGTAATATTACTGCTACAGTTAAAAACAACAACAAAAAACCCAAAAACTGTTTCTTGCTACTAGATCTTTCCATCTACTCTTCCTGGAGTGTGTAGTTTTGAATGTTATGCAATGGCCACCCGCTTTTTCCTAGGGCTCTTTTCTCACCTCAGACTTTTAACATTGAAAGACGTCTCTTCCTCGGGGTTATAAGTAATCCAATCCCCTCGTTTACACATGAGAAAAATTGAGGTTTCAGGACAAGATTGTGCTCGAGGTCACAAGGCTAGCTGAGGTTTTATGAAATATTTTCAATCCTTTTTATGTCTGCAGAGCAGATTAAAGAGAAATGTTTTCCTCCCCCTCTCTTGTGTCCCCCAATTATTCCAGATGAGGCCTCTTTGAGTCTTGAATATGGTACAGAGACATATAGCCATATCCAACTTACCAAACCGTGTTTTTTTTCTTTATTGTCTCATCGTTATTTATTCTTTCTCACTTTTCTTGTCGGCTTTTGGTGCACAGGCTGAATTGGTTGTTCTTTGCACTGGGTATGTGTGAAAATGTCATGTGTTAACAGTTAATTAGTAGCGTTTTCGAGAAGTCAGCCTGGCTAATACGCTCAAGCCTCTGCATGTCAGCCATGCTGGAAGCAGCTACCGCTGGCAGGGCAGCGAAGCCCAGCGCAGTCGGGAGGGCAGGGAGGTTTCTGAATGCAGCCAGCACTGGTTTTTGCTGGGACTGTGAAGTTACTGGGTTGGTTTGGGGGGGCTGAACAAACTGCACAGCTGAAGGTCCTTGGCTAACTCAGTGTATCTCCGACCTCTACAGATACCTACATGGGACAAACTGACAGCATTGGAAAGGGCCAGCTGATACACTTGCAAAAAGAGCTAGGCTGTTAGGAAAAAGAGGCTGACATTGTGACTGCTACGGAATGTCCCAACCATACCGCCTGTGTTGTCAAAGTCATATGTGGCTAACCTTTCTTTCCCTTAGAGTTATCAAAGAGCACTTTGTGGGGGTGGGTATCAGAAGCCTAATTAATAGAATAGAGAAATTATAAAAATCCAGATATTCTTGTTTGGGTTTAGTTAATTAGTTCATTGGTTGATTTTTTTTTTTTTTTTTGAGACAGGATTTCACGTAGCTCAGGTTGGCCTCATACTTGCTATATACCAAAGGATGGCCTGGAGCTCCTAATTGTCCTGGCCCACCTCTCAAGTGTCACAGTTATACCTGAGCTGCACCATAGTCAGCTTTAAAATTCACATCTCTGTACATAAGTTTTCTATCCAGCCACTGTCAAGATAGCATGTACATAAATCATCAATGCTTTATGAGATGCTTCCTGGGGATTCTTATTTTATCTTCATCGAGATTAGTTATGATGAGGTACTTTTCAACTATAGATTTAGAAATTTAGAATGGGACGTAAGCTTGGCTTCCTAGCTTCAATTTCAACGTGGAAAAGAAACTTAATGTAAGTTGAAATAATCAAGTCTTTAGCCCCAGCTCAATATGCACAAGCCCGTGCTTAGAGATGTTGGGATTAAAACTTGGGCCTGTGATTCCGGACCTTATACAGTTCACACAAATGACTCACTGAGCACCTTCTCAGGAACAGGAGAATCAAACCCTTCTTACATTCCTCTTCTGAGACTGTCCCTGGGGGGGACTACCACTTTTATTCCAATTTTTTGTCTTCCTAGGGAATAGAGAAATGTTTAAACTCTTATCTCTGGTGCTTAATGAAAACAAAGGGACACTAATTGTCATGCAGAATGCAAGGAATGTAATTGGTTCCACGATTACTCGGTGCTCCCAAAAGACAAACCAGAGGGACCTCTAACTAACCATAGCAAATTCAAAAAATGATTATGCCTCCAATTCCTCTCAAAGACATCCTAAGAGTCAGCAGGACAATGGGAAAGCGCATGAGTCAGGACGACAAGAGAAAAGAGGAGGTGAAAACATTCCAAAGGCTAAACAGAAGGCAGATGGGCAATGGTTGATGCAGAGACAGGAGACTGCATGGGAAGAGTCTGAAAACCAAAAAGCCAAAAGCTGGCTTGAACGGAATGACTGAGTTCTGGAATACCTCAGCACTAGAGGCACCAGATGCCTCAGCAGGAGTGGAGGCTGAAGTGAAAACAAGAGGATAAAAGCTAGTTAGGAGTAGTTTGAGCCTCAGATTTTCCCATGATATCTGGCACCACCAGCCGCTCTCCCTTCCCTGCTTGGCCAAAGAATGGAGGCTTATTCCCAGAAGAGGTTGACTGGCAAAGTCAGGAGCTAGGGAATGCTGGGCAGAGCTAAAGACATTTGAAAGTAAGGACACTTGTGGTGGCATTGTGTTCCCCAAAATATTGTGCACCCAAATAAACTTATTTGGGGTCAGAGAACAGAACAGCCACTAGATATAGAGGCCAGAAAATGGTGGCACACACACCTTTAATCCTAGCATTCTGGAGGCAGAGATCCATCCAGATCTCTGTGAGTTTAAAGCCACACTGGAAACAGCCAGGCATGGTGACTCACGCCTTTAATCCCTGGAAGTGATGGCAGGAGGCAGAAAGGTATTTAAGGCTTGAGGACAAGGAACTAGAGCCTGGTTAAGCTTTTAGGCTTTTGAGCAACAGTTCAGCTGAGATTCATTCTTGATGAGGACTCAGAGGCTTCCAGTCTGAGGAAGCAGGATCAGCTGAAGAATTGGCAAGGTGAGGTAGCTGTGGCTTGTTCCGCTTCTCTGATCTTCCAGCACTCACCCCAATAACTGGCCTTGGGTTTGTTTTTATTAATAAGACTCTTTAAGATTCATGCTACAGACACTAAAGAAGCAGTTGTAAGGCAAATAGCCTCCGTCTCCTCTTGCTTCAGGAGTGCTAGCAGCCAGGATTAGAGATGCGGTGGTGGGCGAAGGCGAATGCCTCTAGTTCTGCTGTGTGAATGTGAACCGTCTCCCTGGACTCAAGTGTTGGAACTCATTGTTCCTAGGTGATGGCTATGTTTGGAGAGACTGTGAAACCTTTAGGAAATGGAGCCTCCCTGGAGGAAGTGGGTCACTAAGCGGTGAGCCTTGACATTTACAGCCTTGCTGTACTTCCTGGACCCCTGAGATGTGAGCGAGCAGCCTTCTGTTCCCACTGTCACACCTACAAGCTAACCTCACAGCCATGTCTTCTCCATTGTGGTGGACTGAACTCTCACACTTAAGCCAACATTTGCTCTGTTTCTTAAGTTGCTTCTTGCCAGGTGATTAGTCACATTCACACAGGGTAAACACAGACTGATGGTGAGGTATCCTTGTGAGTATACAACTGAGGATGTTTCTAGAGAAGACTCATGGGGTGGTGGGATGGTGGTAGTGGTGGTGATGGAGTGATTCCACAGTGATGGTGGATGGCGCCATCCCATAGTCTAGAGATCTAGACAAAATAAAAGGTGCAGGAGAAAACCAGTTGAGTGCCAGCATTCTCCTTCCTTCTGCTCCCCAGCTATCACGACACAAAGGGCCCCACATCCTCTCCACCATGATGGGCTAAACCATCTGAAGCCATTCACCAAAATGAATCCTCCCTTCTTATGTCACAGACACATGAAAAGTAATCAATATAGAAAACTGGTAGCTGAGAAGTGGTGCATTTGCCATGACTTAGCCCCACCAGGTGGTTCTTAGGCCTTCAAAATCAGAAAGATGGAGGAGTTTGGTGATATAGGCTAGAAAAATCCAGAAGGCTGTAAGCTCAGATTAAGGGGAAATTCTAGTGGGAACTTAGAATACTAGAATGCTGGTAGAAATGCAGATAAGGATGTGGGTTCAACAGGCAATTGGACAGAAGGTCACTCAGGTTGCCTTTTGGCAAAGAATTTATCTATATTTTGTATGTTTCTTGGATAATTGGGAAGTAGCTGAGTTTAAAAGTTGTGGACTAGTTAATTTGGCAAAGAGATGTTCAAGACAGCATCGAGGCATGGTAATTGCTGACTGCTTTTACCCAGGTTTACAATAAAAATGGGGAGTAAAAATCAGAGCCAAGGGGATTGGGAAGATACACAGTTGACCACAAGAAGGAAGGAAGTGAAAGTTCCGAACAAGGAGAGTGTCATTGTTGAAGACATTAGGGCCATTGAAGAGACACCAAGCACTACATGCTGACAGAGTAGGAAAGTGGCTAGATACCACCATTGCAGGGCGCAGGGTATAAAACTAAATTTACGTGAAAGATGTCTGTGAGCAGAAAAAGATACCAGGATATCCCGGTGGCACGGATCTGCGTATGGAAGTGTTTCCTGCGTTTAGAGATCCAGCCAGTCAGGGACCCCCTATATCCATAGTTCAAGGGGTTCCAGCTACTGCTCACGCTGGTGGGAGACTTTGGCACCTATCATCTATTGGGTGCTGATTTTGCAGACATTCTGAATGCAAGAGTCAGAGGAATATGGAGACTTCCTCCAATATTTTTAAGGAAAGGCTGGGAGGCCATAAAATTTGTAGTAGTCAGGGTCCCTCTGGGAAGCCATGACTAGGAGATGCAAAAAGCTGAAAAGCAAAACCTACGTCACAGTGAAGACCCCAGGAAATTGGAGACACTAGGAACATGGGTCATCTGTAATGAAAACTATGGGCAATGAATGTAGCCAGCCCAAGTGAGAGGCCATGTAGGCCTCAAATGTTCAGGCCACTAACGTGGAGATATTCAAGTCAATTGGAGCTCATGTCACACCACCACATGCCCCAGACACTGGACATGGAGTTACAGAAGTAAATGCCCTCCTGGGATTTATCTGACTTTGAATCATCTGTTCCTTGGTATGTTCCTGTTTGTTCCTTAAGAGAAACAAGAGAAATGAGTGTCTGAGCTACCAGCTGGACAGCCCAGCTCTCTAGGCCCTAGATCCTGAGGGTATATCCCATGCCCTCCCACCCATCACAGCCCCATCACAACAGAGCAATTAAAGAGATATCTTGACAGAGGGAGCCATTATGGCGTTAGGGAGAAACCTGGTGCCAGGGAAATTCCCAGGAACCCACAAGGATGACTCCAGCTAAGACTCCTAGCAATAGTGGAGAGGGTGCCTGAACTGGCCTTCTCCTGTAATCAGATTGGTGACTACCCTAATTGACATCATAGAACCTATATCCATTAACTGATGGAAGCAGATGCAGAGATCTACAGCCAAGCACTGGGCGGAGTTCCCAGAGTCCAGCTGAAGAGAGGGAGGAGGGGTTATATGAGCAAGGGGGTCAAGTTCATGATCTTTATCACAACTTGATTGGTGATGCACGCCTCCTGGTATGGCTGTGATGGAATTTTCAGAGAGGATATAGTGAAGAGGAAGGTCTACACTGAAGGCAGGTACTACCATTACATAGCCTGGGGAAAAGAGAAAGGAGATAAAGCCATTGAACACAGGTATTCTGCTTCTTAGCTTGTGTTATGAACCACTCTGCTCTACCATATCTTTCTTGCCATCATAGATTGAGCCATCTGAGACCGTGAGCCAAAATCAATCCTCTTCCCTAGTCATTTCTGTCAAGTGTTTTGTTACAGTGGCACGAACAACACTAATACACCATGGTGAGGAGAACACTGGCCATATCCCAATCAATGAAACCTGTAAGTGCGTTATGTCACAGGGAAAGGGTAATCAACATGGCAAATGGAATTTTCTTAGTGTTCTGATAAAAGACACTGCCACAAAACAAGAACAAGATGTTCTTACACAGGAATATTATGAAGACTTCAAGAGCTTCTAGGACTTAAAAATGTTTTTTAAAATATTGTATTTCCCTGATGGCTAAAGATGGTGAACATTCTTAAAAGTAATTCTTAGCCATTCGTATTTCTTCTTTTGAGAACTTTATGTTCAATTCCATGGCCCACATTTTAATTGGGTTGTTTGGATTTTTGGTAGCTGGTTTTTAGGTCTTTATACATTCAATATAATGATAATGATAATATAATATAATCCTCCGTCAGATGTGCAGCTGGAAACTGTTTTCCCCATTCTGTATTCTGTCTCTTCACTTGAGTAACAGTTCCTTTTGCAAGGTAGTGCTCAGTCACAGATGGGATATCAATATTACACCCTCCCCAAGGCACAGGGATTATTGCAGGAGAGGGGGGCAGAAAGATTGCAAGAGCCAAAGGTCTGGGAGAACCAGAGTGAAACAGTATCTTCTAATACGATGGGAGTACTGCACTTATGACCTCACAGCAGCTGTGGTTGCCTGCCCAAGACCTGCACAGAAGATCAAGCCAGTCAGCATTCCAGCAGGGGAGGGGAGGGGCTCATGAATCCCCACACCAATTTTAGGACTTATTGAGAGTCAATGGTTTTGTGGGAAAGGAGAGTCCTTTTTGTTCAAGGGTGTGGCCCTTGATAGGCCAACCAGGCTCCTGTGAATGACCCCACACCCATACATATATGCACAACACAAATTGAGTAGGTTATGAGACAGACAGACAGAGAGACAGAGAGACAAAGACAGAGCATGAAGAGACGGAGATGGAGAGAGAGGAAGTGAAGTTGTGGGGGTGAGGATAACAGAAGTGAATCAGGGAGAAGTTAGAGGAGGAACAGTGGAGGGGAAATATGACCCAAATGCATTGTATGCATGCATGAAATTCTCCAAGAATTAATAAAACATTATATATATGTATATAATGTGTCGACTAGGAATGCAGAAAAACTAAGTTTAAAACCCCCAAAAAAAGAAAAAAACAAGTTTTAAGGAAAAATTAGAAAAGCATAGGGCCTCTAAAGAGTATTCAAGAGGAATCTCATAATAGAGCAGAAAAGCTACCAGACTGGAAGAGTCTGTGGACTATGACATGAAGACCTTTACTAAAACACCCTTGTATCTCTTTTCAGAAGTACGGTAATAACTAAGCAATTCTGATAAACTCTAGAGAAGATAATCCGATTATGTGCAAAGGATCAGGTCTCATGGTGGCCCCAGAGCTCTTGCAAAAGCACTGCTTAGAAGAGCAGCTACCTTAGCAACTTACAAGAGACATTACCACCTAGGAACTTGCTCCCAGGCAAGCTGGCCAGCGAGTGTGTAAGTGAGATGAGCATTTGCAGACACTCAAAGGAACAGGTCTAAGAGATTCCTCCTGTGCAAGATTGCTCAGGAATTTGCTGGACGGTGTGGTCATCCACCATGAGAAAGAAAGGATGCTGGGAACTAAGAAGCAGGACTGTGTGCATAGAAGGGCATGGAAGGAAGTCTTTAGAGTGATATTGTGTGGTGGCCACAGGAATAGTCAGGTCACAGTGAGGACAGGGACTCCAAGGGAGTTGCTGGCTCATCAGATATGCATGCTCTTAAAAGAGCTGTGCTTGCTGGGCTCGGGCTCAGTGGGCCTGAGTGCTAGCTGCACAAGCATAAGGACCTGAGTTCGAATCCCTAGAACCAATATAGAAAGCCGGGTGTGGTTATAGCCATGCCTGTAACCCCAGTGTTGTGGGTGAGTGGAAACAGCAGGATGGCTGGAATTACTGGCTATTAGCCTAGCTCCAGGATCAATGAGAACCATGTCTCAAGGGCAGAAAGTAGGAAGTGATAGAACAGGGTACCTGATGGCCTCTTCAAGCCTCTGCACGTCCTCTCACATGATGGGGGCATCTCTGTCTCTCTCTGTCTCTGTCTCTGTCTCTGCTTTGCTCTGTCTCTCTGTTTCTGTCTCTCTCTGTGTCTCTGTGTCTCTGTCTTTGTCTCTCTCTCTTTGTCTCTCTCTCTCTCTCTCTCTCTCTCTCTCTCTCTCTCTCTCTCTCTCTCACACACACACACACACACACACATTTGTTACTTACTGTAGAATGTGGAGCTGAGTTAGTGGTAAGTACGTACAAAAAGCCAAGAAACAAGGAACTCAGAACGATGATTTATTCTGGCAACTGAAGCAGAAGTCTTTATATAGGAGGAAATAATAATTGTAGTCACTATGAGGCCAAGTAATAAGTTAACATCTATTGCTGTAGTGGGGAAACACTGACTTGGCTCACACTGGTGATGAGATACTGCAGCTATGTGAATGGAATGTTGGTGGAGAAACGGTGTGTGTAGTCAGCCACCCAGGCCTTCCCCTCTCTCTGCACAGTCAATGACTTAGGATCAAAAATATTACTTTAATTATATCTTCACTAAATGATCACAACTGCTTTCTCCCCCTTGTTAATGCAGTATAACAACTTTTAAATAACATGTACATCCTGTTGGATATTTAAGTAGGGAAGAGGTGGCTTAAATATTCATCGAGGGCCAACAACCCTCAGATGGCCTGAATTCAATCCCCTGGACCTGCCTGGTGGAAGGAGAGAACCAACTCCTGCAAGTTGTCCTCTGACCTCCACATACATGACATAGCATCCATGTGCTCCTGAGCACATGCAAAAAGAGTAGATAAATACAAAAGAAAAAAATAAGTTATCCGTTAAGAGGTGCATAGGTTATATGTAAATTGCTTTTTATGAGGAACATGGCAGGCTTAGGTTTCAGGACTTGGCGGCCACCTGGAACTAATCCCTCCTAGATCCCGAGGGACACTAAGTGTTTTCTTTGCGGTGCTTGTGTCTGTGGCAAGGTAGATTACAGAAGCAGCCATGATTCTGGGCTCTTTGCAGTGACATTTGACAGCACGTCCTGTTAAGAGGTGGGGTGTATTTTTCATCCCCTGGTGTAGGCCACAGAAGGGGTGGTTCTGAGCCTCGCCCTCAAGAACCTGTACACACTTCCTCTTTAATCTTGTAACCTTACCATCCTGTGAGTGAACAGGCGAGCAGAATCCATGGCAGGATGAAAAAAAATCACAAGGAGTAGGAAAGAGCCAGCCCAGCTGGAGCCACTTAGGCCAGCCAGCTCTGAGCCAACCCAGTAACCCCACAGCTGCAAAATGAGCTCAGCCAGGACCAGAAAAATCACCCTGCCCAGCCAAGTTCAAACTGCTGATCAGCAGGACGGTGGGGAAATAAATGGTTCCCTGAAGCCAATAAGGACTGAAGTGGATTGTTACACAGAAAACACCAATTGATGCAGAACGTGTGCGTGTGCATGCGTGTATGTGCGTGTGCGTGTGCGTGTGCGTGTGGTGTGTAGACACTGGTGTTAGTAAAGCTAAGCTTTTGTGTTCTGCAACGGAAACTCTAAGTCAGAAGACATATGACCCAGTAGAAGCAAAAGCAGAGACAGGATTTTCAAGTGGATGTGATCCCAACAGCCATGAACCCAGAGCTAGGAGGGACAAAGCAGTGGAATAGACACGCTGTTCTTTGTCGTTAGAGCTTCTATTGACTTGTCCATTTTTGTTTTTGTTTTTAAACTATACACATGCTTCATTTTGACAAAACAGAAAATTAAGGAGAAACCAAAAAGAAACCTATCCAAATGCTCAAAGCATCATAGGAAGCCAGTGCTCAGCAGCTGACGCGGCCACGAGCAGTCATGTGGCCAACACATGCCCCAGAGCCAGAGGAATTTCCAGCTCAGACATTGCCACAACTAACCCAGATTTCCCTTTTCATTAGTATTCAGACTTCACGCTTGCATGCTTGTGGTTCATGCGCAGTGGGGGAACCGAAAAGGGGGTGCATGGAAAAACTGGATGTTGCAGAGGGTCAGACATTGCAGGTGCTCTGCACGTTGGTAGTCTCTGCTCAGCAATCCAGCGGGGACCACAAGCATCCAAAACCATAATGGAAAGCTGGCTGCACCCAATCAGGGCATGGAAAAAGCAGTCATTAGAAATGATTCTGTGGCAACAATTATTGAGTTGGCATCAAGGAAAAGTGGGGCAAATCAGCAGACTGAAAATAAGGAGAGACACTGGAGAGATGGAACAGGCAAGACACACACTCTATCTCACACACACACACACACACACACACACACACACACACACACACACGAGAGAGAGAGAGAGAGAGAGAGAGAGAGAGAGAGAGAGAGAGAGAGACAGAGACAGAGACAGAGACAGAGAGAGACAGAGAGAGAGAGAGAGATTCAAACTGACTCTCCTCTGGTCTGATAAGATGGCTCAGCAGGTGGAGACACCTGCCTCCAAGCCAGAAGACCCAAGTTCAATTCCCAAGTCCCACTGGGTGGAAGAAGGAAACCAACTCCTCTTGTTCCATGGTTTAAGTGTGTGTGTGTGTGTGTGTGTGTGTGTGTGTGTGTGTGTGTGTGTGTACAGGCACACAGAGTCAATAAAGAAACCTAATAAGAGTTCATTGAGTGACTGTCCCCGCTCTCATTTCCCCAACACTGCTCTCCACACTTTAAGTTTAAATGTATATTGGATGCAGAGGCTCAGACATTACAGGTGCTCTGAATGTGCAATGGGAAGTAAGACGTAGGAAAAGCTTATTCTGGAATGATGATTTTTGATGATTACTTGCTTATATTTGAAGTTTCTTTTCCCATCTTAGATGAGAAATAAGTTGCATGGTGATTTGGAAAATGATACAGAGAACAAAACCAGGAGCTGTTTCATTAGTCAGGAGAGACTAGGCCATGCCACAGTAAGGAAAACTGGAAAACCTTGGGGACGTCCCAGGCCTGGGATATATAGTGAGTCTACAAAGGGACTTTAAGAATTCAGGCTGATCCATGGCGACATTGCCACTTTCTCTCAAAGGGGACCCAAAGTGGCATGCATCCCTTCTGTTCATACTTCATTAGCCAAACCTTGTCTAAGTCCACGAGGGTAGGGAAGTGCAGTCTGCCCACAGACCCAGAGGAGGGGTGGAGTAGTTAATACCTAGTATAACTTAACTCTGTGTTCTCTCTGTTCTTCAAACAGACCATGGTTAGACTTATCTTTTTTCAGAATAACCTTTCCCTGAACGTTTTACTCCACAAATTTATTATGCTTTAAAGGCAGGGGACGAATCTGGGTAGAGTGGACGAGGTTATATGAGGTCCTAAAGTTATGTAAAGTAGTGTGGCTTGGTTTGTTTCTTTTTTTTCCTCCTGTGGTTGAGTGGCACAGTACAGTATTTGCAAAGCAATCCTGGTTTTCCTTAAGTGGTTTCTATAAGGAGATCATTTTCATTCACCAATCACCAACCAATTTATTTTTGCTTACAAGTGTTCTTATGTGTGCCTGAATTTTGAAGATTGTGAGTTTAGGGAAACTCTACCTTCTGGGTGTTGAAGTGGTGACCCCAGCTGCCCCGGAAACAAAATTAGTGCAGGTGCACCAATGAAAAAGCTCTATTTTTCAGAATCCCAAATTGACAGTTGCACTTGAAATAGGGCAAGTCAAAGAGAGCCAGACTGTAGATCAGGAAGTCCTGAAAAGTATGGTTTTCAGAAAGATACAATGGGGCTTGGTGGGCAAGAGGAAATTTCCACCCATGGGAGACTAATGGGGACATGCTTCCAGAGTTCTTCGCAGGAGACTTCAATGATAAGAGTATCACTCCCCGCTTTGTGTACAGATACAAACAGAAAAGAGTCCCACATGTTTCCCTGGAGTCCCCAAACTTTATCACCCATCAACCCCAAGTTCTCAGGGCATCGCATCCAAATATAGTTATTATGTCCTCACTAAAGTCCAAAGAGCCAGAAAAGCTGAAGTCATCAGAACTGTGTTACTTTGGAATAAGGAAAAACCCACTGAAACCAGGCACATTTTCAAAAGAGATGCAATTCCTAGGATATTACAGGGTTAGGACTGATTTTGTCCAATTTCTTTTCTTTCTTCATGTATGCATGTTTGTGTGTGTGTGTGCATGTATGGTGGGTGTGCACATGTGTAGAGACCTGAGGACAGCCTTAGGTGTTTTTCTCAGGGCATTGTCTACCTCCTTTTCATTGGCTCACCAATTTAGGCTAGAGCAGCTGCCAGTAGGGCCCAGGGACTGGCCTGTCCTTGCGCCCTGCCCTCCACCCCAGTGCTGAGGTTACAAGTGCAAGCCACCACCTCTGTGGTTCTTGTTCTATTTTTTAGACACGGTTTCTGGAGGCTGGACCCAGGTCCCCATACTTCTAAGATGAGCACGCTCCAGTTGTGTTGTCTCACCTGCTCTCTCTTCCAGTTCTTAGCTTCCCTAAGCCAGTGAACCACTCAGGCAGAAACAGACTTCGTTGTGAGGAACTACTTACCTCGCCTTTTGCATTTTGTACTCTAGAATCTTTATCGTGGAACTTACCAACCAGTCTGGTTTATAGTTGCCAAGTCTTCTGTTTAGGATTTGGAGTGGTTTGCCGTGAACATGTGTCATGACTACTCAACTCCACAAGCAGGTGCCTCGAACTACAAACCACCTACTCGGGGACCTGGGAACACCTCCAGCTCCCCATCGCGGGCACGCTGCTGGCACATCACCACCGGCATCTGAGAGGGTCAGAGCCGGCTGCTCTGGATTCTCTTCTTTGCTTGTGCGTTGCTTTGCACCCCCCACACACAAACGGGATACGTCAGACCTCGAGGGCTTTATATTTCAAATGACAGTGTGTGCACTGATCGCCACAACGCGCACACTGCGTTTCGTAGGTGGAAATTTCAAGACTTGTTCACACTGAGCTCTTCTAGTTTTTAACATCTTAAAGCTTATGTTACTTTGTGTGTATGTGTGTGTTGGCATGAGTGCCATGATGCATGTGGAGGCCAGAGGACAGTTTCTAGGAGTTGATTCTGTCCTTTCGTCTTGTGGGTCCTGGATGTTGAACTCCAGTTGTCGGGCATTGTGATAGGTGCCTTTACCTGCTGAGCCATCTTGTGGGCCCGAATCTCTTTTAATGCTTCTTTAGCTGATTTCTGTAGACTGGGGTTTCTCAGCTTTGGTAATGTAGCCATCTGGGGACAGGTAATTCTTTGCTGCAGAGTAAGGCAGTCCTGGGCATTAAAGGGCATATGGAAATGTTTTGAACCTCTGCCACCCAGAAACTAGGACTATTTCAGGACACTGCCAAATGTCCTAAGAGCAGTCCATTTGAGAATCAATAGGCTAGGCCCCTAGCATTTAATAGAAATGTAACACAAAACACAAATGCTAGTCACAGAAGTCATGTTAAATTTCTAAGTGTTGCCTTAAACAATAGTAAAAGAAACTAGCATAATAAAATTGAGTGTTATTTTACCATAACCCAGTGTATCCAAAATAATATTGCTTCAACATGTCATTAATTAAAAAAAATCAACAATGAGGTATTTGGGTTTTTTCTGTATTTTATACAGACAGCACATCATTTTTATATGTGTGTATGTGTGTGTGTGCTTGTATGAGTTTATGTGCACCACATACATGTAAGAACCTACAGCAGCTAGAAGAAGGGGTCCGATTCACTAGAACTAGAGTTACAGATTATTATGAGGTGCATATGGATGCTGAGAGCTGAAGCTGGTTCCCCTACAAGAGCAGCAAGCAATCTGTCCTGTTGCTATGATAAACATGATGACCAAAAATGACTTAGGAAGAAAGGGTTTGTTTTGGATGACTTTTTATAGGACATCATGAAGAGAAATCAGGGGAGAAACTTAAGGCAGGAACCTGTTCATAGGTAGCACCATCCTCAATTTGCTGGGCTGTCCCACCAAAATCATGAATCAAGAAGATGTTCCCACATACTTGCTTATAGGCCAGTCTGATGGGAGCATTGTCTCAGTTGAAATTCCCTCTTCCCAAATATGTCTAGGTTTGTGTCAAGTTGACAAAAATGAACCAACATATGCGCTAAACCTCTGAGTCATCTTTCTATAATTTACAGCAGGTCTGAACACATGTCAAGAGCTTGGTAGCCATGAGAACTATCTGATTGGACAGTACAGGCCTACATGGCACATATTACCCAAATTCATATATATCAAATACCTCATTCTAACAGATGTATTAGGAGGTGGGACGTTGAGGGGTGATTAAATTTTAATGACATCATGAGAACAGGGCCTCCATGGCTGGCTTGGCATCCTTAAAAGAAGAAAAGAAGATGAGAGTTCCTTCTTGCAGCCTTATGAGGATGCATTGAGAAGACAGCCATCTACAAACCAAGAGGATGGCATCCACTGGACACTACCTCTTTCTTGGACTTGCCACCTTCCAAAGCGTTAATAAAATCAGTCTAAGGTATTCTATTACATAAGCCCAAACTGACAAAGCCAATGGTTTTAGTTTTCTTTAATATCATAGGCAAAAAGATTTACCGGGTTTGAGATTCTGAGTGCTATGTGTATTGTCAGCATTCTGTGACTATAACAGGTAACTGAGAAAATCAACTTAGAATAAGAAAAGGCTTGTTTTGGTTCACAGTTTTGGAGGTTTGGGTTTGTGATCAACTAATGCCTTTGCTTTGGACCTGCGGCGCATTGTGGCAGGGCAAAATTGGTAACCTCACAGCTATGATTTGAAAGACAAGAGAGGAGGGGGAAGAAGGAAGGCAAAGAGGATAGGGGGACATGAGAAGGAAGGAGGAAGAGAAGAATCAGCAACCAGGATCTCACCATCCCCTTTGAAGACACATCCTCAATAGGTCCCACCCTTAAAGTTCCACCTTCTCCCGGTAACACTAAACTGGGGAACAAGCATTTAACTCAAGGTGTTGAAGAATATTCCAGATCCAAGCCACTGTACTTCTTTGTCTCCTGAGCTAGAAGTCTGGAATGTAAGTTCGAGAAAGGCAGAGACCATACCCTCCAATTTCCTATTTTCAATTCACTTCCTAGTATAGTGTCGGATGCAAAACTAGCCTCCACTGCTGGATGGATGTGAGTGTGTGCCTGAATGATGTGCTCTGTCAGCTCTGACCTCTCATAAGCTGTAGTACTGCAGGAGGCAGATGAAGAGCGGACCCCATTTGCCTGCCACATGTTAGTACACCTGAAAAACTGCCAGATAAGAATGGAAGAGATGGTTGTCTATCTACCACACTTCTCAGTGACATCCATATATTTGGGTTGTGTTTATTAAAAACACAAAATGGCAAACCGTAACAGTTACTAATTTACTACAATATTGGATTAGCTAAAATTCCCTACCAAGCATTCAGGAGACCAGTTAGTCAGTAGTTCTGTTTTTGGATAAATCCTGTTATGATACCAGTTAACAGAACTACAAAAGGACGGTAAGAGCCATGCCATCTTCCATAGAAAGAGTCCCTTTTCTCACACAGGAAAATTAAAACAGGTCACAGAAAATTACAGACTATGTATGTCTGGGTCCTCTTCCTTGTGTGAATTTTCCACTGTGTTCTATTATTTAAGAATCTTCTTGCCCGGGGAGATGCTTCTGTCTTGCTGACAAGATGGCAAAACATTCCTGGGCCCAAATGAGATCTCTAATACTTTTGCTCAAAATCATAATGTTCTAGAATCTTCTAGTATCATCTGTTTCCCAAAACTTGCATGATCATCAAGCTCCTTTGGGGTGGGTAGTCTTTTTAAGATAAAATGGACAGAAGATAGAGAAATCAGAAAACAAAGAAACAAAAACTAGACAAAGGATTGGAGAAGTAGAATACTTCCAAACAGGAACTGAAAGCAATATGGAAGCATGGCAGATGGTTGACCTCGAAGTGTATATGTCTGAGTCTGTATCAGTCTATTTATATGTACATGTATTTTTGGAAAAAGAAGTCTAAAAGGTTCCTCCTCCGTACATATTTTATCTGTTCTATTACTGGGCATAATTGTCACATATTCTTAAAGCCTCGTGAGTAAGTTTGGTGATCTGTGATTTGGGGAAAGTAGTGTCATAATTTCCTGTGTAAGAGGGTATGTGACGGGGAGACATAGAAGGTTCTCTCTGTTTCCTTTGTGAGCCTTGCTCCAGATTCAGGAAGACATCCAGTACCAGTGACATCCCTGTCATAAACAAGATTCAGTGACAAGAACTTTGAACTGAAAAATCAAGGCAGTTAGATTTGATTCTATCTGTTACTGGAGATCTGTCTTTGGCCAAGTCATTTATTCTTACAATCAGTTTTGTACCTGCAAAATGGATTTTATAAACAATAACTCTTACTTTATGTCTTTCAGAAATGTGATTTCAAATGTACTTAGGCTGCAGAGAACACATTCATTAAAGCTGTTATGATTATTCACTGGTACATAAAACAGAAGATCGAACACCTCAATTTTTCTATCCAAACGTATTTTGGACAGGCTTACTCATTGACAAGCCCCTCCCTACTGTCTCCACGAAGAGTCATCCTAATACTCCATTTGATGGAAAAACCATCCCAAAATGATCACAGATAAAGTAGAGAGAGACACAAATATTCATTGCCCCTTTGTTCTTGAGCAAACTCTCCAATTAACATAGAATTACTCCCATAAATTTATTTATTATATCAAAGTATATTTTCATGTCTTTTTTATTGGAACACTAATATTTTATATCTAATGCACAGAAATATAAAACACTTAAAGTACTCTTTTGTTAATATTTTCTAACTGATAGGAACAATTACAATGAGATTGTAGTTAATAACTAAGAATTAAAACATGGCTAGTTAGAATTAATCTGCATATGTAAACTTAATTAATGGTTTTATTCAAATTGGGTAATTTGCATAAAATTTGAGAGGAATTTACTTTACGGGGTGCTCTCATTTTGCTGAAGCTCTAATACTTTATAGCCATTACAAAGGCTTAAAATAGTTATTATTTGGAGATAATCAGCCTGAATGTGGTGATAAATTTATTTTCATGGATAGCCATTATTATATAATCCATCACACATCCTTACTTTGACTCCAGAGATAAAGAAAAAAAACACATACTTAACTATCCGTAGAAAACCTAGATCTAGAGAGATGGAAGCTCATAAATTAACTCTGAGATCCAGAGGCTACCTATGACTGCTTCGTGTGTGTGTGTGTGTGTGTGTGTGTGTGTGTGTGTGTGTGTGTGTGTGTGTACAGATTTCCTTGCAGGTATACATGGAGGTCAGAGGTTAATGTTGGGTATCTTCCTCATTCTCTACTTTATTTTTTCTAGATTGGGTCTCACTCTAGAGCCCCCATCTATCCTGGAATTATCTGTGTAGTTTAGGCTAGCCTCAAACTCACAGAGATCTATCTTTTTCTGCCTCCTGAGTGACAGGATTGAAGGCCTGTACCACCACTTCTGGTTTCTTCATTTGAGGCAGAGCCTCTCAATGAACCTGGAGCAAAACAATTCAGCCAGGCTGACCAATCCTACAACCTCTGTCTCCACAGTGCTGGGATTACAGGTATGTGTTTCCACTCTCAGCTCTCACATGGGTACTGAAGGTTGAACTCAGGTCCTCATGCTCTTATGGCAAACCCTTTACCAATAGCACTGTCTCCCCAGCTCCTCTAACTGGATTTTGTCTAACCTGAAAAATGACAGACACATGGAAACCATCTCAGAGAGGAGTTGGCATTAGATGTCTCTCACAAATTTCCACCCTTCAAGGCTGTGGATAAAAGCTCTTTATCTCATCCCTACCCCTTTCTCTAAATTTCTGTAACTCAGGGAAACAGTGGTGCTCCCTGGCCTGGATGCATCACCATTTGGGATGCAGACCAAGATGCCGGGTGCTGCCACCACCACTGTCATCTGTCACATTCTCAGGAATTCGTCTGTTGTAATGACTCCAGCTATTATAAGATGCCTCATCCATCAGCAGGAGGAAAATATTAAGGAGCGAATCCTGCCCAGAAGCCTCTTGGGCTGTTGCTGTTTGCTACCATGTCTGGTGTGAGACCTGACTGGGGCTTCCAAGGCCAACTGGAGGTTGGTCTGGCCCTGTTTGTGTCTCTCTGGTTAAATGGGTCTTGCCAGTGCCTGAACAGACTTTTCCCAGGTCTTCACAGGAAATTCTCTTACCTGTATTCCAAAGAAGAGCACATGTCTTCCCTACTTCCTCCAGCTTACACTACAATAATGTTTCCTGAACTTACACTTTTATTATAAGTAATTTAGAGCCTATTTGTGTAGCAGGCAAGTGTTGTCCCGTATGGATCTTACCAACTAAATGACAAGCTCCTTAAGAAGAGTTTTTTAGTATTCAATTTTGAATTGATATATAATAGCTACATTTTATGGGGTTCATTATATTTCAGTTTTATGGGGTACATATTATATTCAGTATATATACACAACGTGTAATGATCAGAACTGGCAGAGCCATCACTTTAAACACTTATAATCATTTTGTGTTGAAAACACTCAAACCTTCTCTACAAGTTCTTTGGAAATACATATATAATTTATTGTTGTCAACTAGTTTTTCTACTGTGTTGTCAAACATCAGAAGTTATTCTGGCCAAATTGTGGGAGTCCATGGGAGACCAGCTCTGACCTGCTCCCACCTTTTGAAGGGTTCTTAGGTGGAGGAGAGAGGAATGAGGAAATATCAGATAGAAAGAGAGAACTAGCCGATGAGAAGAAAGATAGAAACACAGGATAGCTTCAGGAGGGCCTGGGTCAATACTCAACAGCCTCATCTTTTATTTAAAATGGCTTTTTATAATATCCCAAGGGGAGAGGCAGAAGATCTCCCCCTTGCGAGATCAAAGCAATAACATACAGCCAAGTATAGACCCTTTCAAACACCTGGTGACCACGCCCATGTCCAAATCATCTCCTTACACAGCCCTGCTGGGTAAAGCAAGCTCAGATTCTCTGACCCTGAGTAAGTCCTCACTAGGAAGCTTCTGTGGGCCACCATACCAAATGGTGCACTTGTGTCATTAATTACCCTCATTTCATTCTCTCTGGGTTGGTCAGCTTTCTGTAATAGTGGCAAAACACGAGATAAATAATGGAGGTTTATTTTGGCTCATGGATTCAGAGGTTTCAGACCTGCTGGCTCCACTGCATTTAGACCCACGGCAGGAAAGAAAGCACACAGCAGAGAACCTGTTGTGGGGACAATCCGTTTAGCTTACTGTGGTAGCCAGGTTGGGGTAAAGGTCAAGGTGCTAAGACAAAACAAACTCTTCAAAGGCATCCTTCCCCACAGTGTCCTGTTTCATCCAGTTAAGCCCCACCCTGTGAAGATTCCACCTTATCCCAATAACCTATTAAGCTATGACTTCTTCAGCCAGTTAATCCATTGGTGAGGTTAGAACCCTCAACTCTGAACACTGCTGCATTGAGACCAAGCCTTCAATGCATTCATATCCAAATCATAGTGCAATCCTCCACATGTCTCCCAGTCTCTGGCCACCGCTGTTCTAGTCTCCACCTCCAGGAGGTCAAGACTTGTAGCATTCAGTTATGAGTGAGACCACATAACATTTGTCTTTCTGTGCCTCCAGTTCTGAAGGATGACATTTGTGACTGGTGTTTATTTACTAAACTCTATGTTTTCTCTTTCTTCAGTGCTAAACTCAAGATAGGTGTTTCGAAATTCTTGTACTCTTAGATTGGGATTTTTTGAGTTCAGGTAATAGGCACTATTAACACTGCTGTCATTCAGCAAAGACTCAGGGACCTACCAGGTCGACAGCTCTGTGCGGCTCTGAATAAAAGGTCTCCAAAACCTGGCTCATTCTCTTGGGAAAGACAATCCAATAAACAATTCAAGAGGAATAGAATTATGTTTGAAAAGGGTATCAAATCGTTAAGAGCACCCAACTGCCTCTGATGATCTGGGCTTTGTAGTGGGGTAAGCTCAAAACAAATCATTACTTGGGATGAAGTTCTATTGGATCAGTCAGGAAGACTGTTTCAGTCATTCAGAGAAATGACTCTGAGTGACTTAAAATTATATAGGAAGTCTATGAATTAAGTGCAAGTTGTTTCTTTTTTTCTTTTTTTCTTTTTTTTTTTTTTTTGGTTTTTCGAGGCAGGGTTTCTCTGTGTAGCTTTGCGTCTTTCCTGGGACTCACTTAGTAGCCCAGACTGGCCTCGAACTCACAGAGATCCGCCTGGCTCTGCCTCCCGAGTGCTGGGATTAAAGGCGTGCGCCACCACCGCCCAGCTGCAAGTTGTTTCTTTACAGTTCATTCCTAAGGAGGTTCTGAGGAATTCTGGAGCACCTTTATAATTCAGTGTTCTGCATGGTGGTTATGATCTTGGTCTTGTAGCACATAAAAGCATATTATATCCACTTCATACTTAAACACCATATAACGTTAATACCATAGCCTTGAGCCCTATGTAAATCAAGTTGTCCAGAAAACGATGGGGTTGCAACTTTGCATATGGTAAACATCGAACCCTCTCCTTGCTTTCCTGGCCTCCCCTCACTCTGTCATTACCGAGATAGAGGAGCAAATCCTTTTATTTCCTCTGTGTGATTGACATTGGAATAGGAGTAACCTGCCCTCTTTTTGTGGCAACCAAAGTTTCAAAGTTGAGCTGTGCTGTGAAATAATCCTTCTGTGTGCTATGACTCTGTATTACTCTCATTGGTTAATAAAAATGCTGATTGGCCTACAGCAAGGCAGAATAAGGCTAGATGGGAAACCCAAACTGAAAATGCTGGGGGGAAGGAGGACAGAGTCAGAGAGTTGCCCCCAGAGAGACCAAGATGGGCACGTTCTACTGAAAAAGGGTACCAGGCCTTGTGGCAAAGCTTACATAAGACATATGGGTTAATTTAAGTGTAAGTGTTAGCTATAAGAATTATATGTTAATTTAAGTGTAAGAGTTAGCTAGTAACAAGCCTGAGCTATTGACTGAGTATTTATAATTCATATTCAGCCTCTAAGTCGGTTACTTGGGATCAGGCAGCTGGGACAGGAAATGTCCATTTACAGAGCTGTATATAGATGGGAAGAGATTGAGAGAGAGAGAGAGAGAGAGTTATGCATCACTCGTGCATTTTCTTCTTTCCGTGTGTGTGTGTGTGTGTGTGTGTGTGTGTGTGTGTGTTGTGTATACGCTCCTCATTCATGTATGTGGAGGCCAGAGGTCCTTGCTGGGTTTCTTCTTTTGATTCAGTCTCTTGCTGAACGTGGAGCTCATCAATTCAGCCAGAGTGGCTTGCCAATGAATTCCAGAGATCCACCTCTCTCCCCTCCCCACCCTGATATTCCAGACACCCTCTCCTCACCTGGCTTTTCCTTGTGTGCTGGGAGCCAAACTCAGATTCCTCATGCTAGCGTACCAGACAAAGTTTTACCGACTTAGCCATCTCCCCAACTCCTACCACATTTTCTCATTCTATAGTGAGGATATAAGTGTTGTGGCACAAAGAGTTGGTGCCATCTTGATGAGGGAAGTACTCTGAAGATGTCATTTTGTAACCATCTTCTAGAACTGTTAAGATGTTTTACAGCTTCCTATGTGGTTTACTGATTACGAAGAAAGTATTTTAATGCTTTTCCAGCATGAGAATGTCAATTATGAACACAGTAAGTTTCAACTTTACTGTGAGTCATTAGTTAAATATTAGTAGATGCACAGATGCATATTCTTCTAGGCTACTTACTATGTTGTCAGTTTGTGGGTACACACGGGTGTCCAGACCAAAGGACAACACTGGGCATCATTCCTCCTGTGCTGTCAACTTTGTTCCTTTGAAGCAGGCCTTCTTATTGAACTTGGAGCTCTCAGATTCAGGAAAGCTGCCTGATTAGTGAGCCTCAGGGATCCAGCTCCCAGCTTTGGGACTAGAGACATGGGACACCATACCTGGATTTCTTACATGGGTTCTGTGGACTGAGCTCAAGTCACAGCTTTCAAGGCAAAGCTGTTAATGTTCACAACAACTCAATGCACTAATATGGCCAATTCACAGTTAAGCAACCAACTGAGGCTGAGCACACTAGGAAAGCATATTCAGTGATTTAGTAGTAAACCAGACTCAACCCTGAGCAGGATGCAGCCAGGGCCCAGCTGCCTGTTTTCTCCTAGTGCTTCTTGTAGGGCCCAAGAACAGAGCAGTTAAAATAGTGAGTTATTCTCTGCTTAGTTCTATAGCCCAACTCAAATGGCTGAAAAACATTTAAGGAATTGTTCAACATCCCTAATCATCAGGGAAATGCAAATCAAAACAACTCTGAGATACCACCTTACACCTGTCAGACTGGCTAAGATAAAAAACACTGAAGACATCTTATGATGGAGAAGATGTGGAGCTAGGGGAACTCTCCTCCACTGCTGGTGGGAATGCAAGCTTGTACAACCACTTTGGAAATCAATATGGCGCTTTCTTAGAAAATTGGGAATCCATCTCCCCCAAGATCCAGCTATATCACTCTTGGGCATATACCCAAGGAATGCTCAATCATACCACAAGGGCACTTGCTCAGCTATGTTCATATCAGCATTGTTTGTAATAGCCAGAACATGGAAACAACCTAGATGCCCTTCAACTGAAGAATGGATAAATAAAATGTGGTACATATACACAATGGAATACTACTCAGCAGAGAAAAACAATGACATCATGAGGTTTGCAGGCAAATGGATGGATCTAGAAAAAAAACCATCCTGAGTGAGGTAACCCAGACTCAGAAAGACAAACATGGTATGTACTCACTCATAGGAGGATACTAGATGTGGAACAAGGATGACTGGACTGCTACTCACAACACCAGGGAGGCTACCTGGAAAACAGGACCCCAAGAAAGACACAGGGATCGCCCAATGACAGAGAAATGGATGAGATCTACATGAACAGCCTGGACATGAGTGGGGGTAATGAAGGATGAGGGTCGAGGGAAAGAGAGCTTGGGGGAGCAGGAGATCCCAGCTGGATCAAGAACAGAGAGGGAGAACAAGGTATAGGAGACCATGGTAAATGAAGACCACATGAGAATAGGAAGAAGCAAAGTGCTACAGAGGCCCACAGAAATCCACAAAGATGCCCCCACAATAGACTGCTGGCAATGGTCGAGAGACAACCCGAACTGAGTAGGACTCTGGTGATAGGATGGCCAAACACCCTAATTGTCGTGCTAGAAACCTCATCCAATGACTGAGGGAACTGGATGCAGAGATCCACGGCCAGGCCCCGGGTGGAGCTCCGGGAGTCCAATTGGCGAGAAAGAGGAGGGTTTATATGAGCAAGAACTGTTGAGACCAAGGTTGGATAAAGCACAGGGACAAATAGCCAAACGAATGGAAACACATGAACTGTGAACCAATGGCTGAGGGGCCCCCAACTGGATCAGGCCCTCTGAATAGGTGAGACAGTTGATTGGCCTGATCTGTTTGGGAGGCATCCAGGCAGTGGGACCGGGTCCTGTGCTCATTGCATGAGTCGGCTGTTTGAAACCTGGGGCCTATGCAGGGTCGCTTGGCTCAGCCTGGGAGGAGGGGACTGGACCTGCCTGGACTGAGTCTACCAGGTTGATCTCAATCCTCGGGGGAGTCTTTGCCCTGGAGGAGATGGGAATGGGGGGTAGGATGTGGGGAAGGTGAGGGGGGCGGAAGGGAGGAGAACAAGGGAATCCATGGTTGATATGTAGAATTAAATTATATTGTAAAATAAAATAAAATAAAAATAGTGAGTTATTAGCCTCTATTTTTCATTGCTTTGATCAAATACTTGTTAGAATCAAGGGGGTAGAGGTTTATGGGGTTCATGGCTTGAGGGGACACAGTCCATCATGGTGGGAAAAGGGTGGCAGAGGCCTTGGGCCATGGTAGTGGCAGATGGGTGAAGAGGGGGTGTTGCATGGCATGTGGTGCTGATCAGGAAGCAAAAAGCTAGACTGGAGTGGGACAGCCTACGACTCGAGGCCCACTGCTACTGCCCTAACAGCCACTGACTAGGTCCCGTGTCCAGAAGATTCTCCAGGTTCCCAATACAGCACTCCTAGCTGGGTGTCAAGCATCCTAATATGGGAGCCTGTGGGGACACTTCACAATCACACCACATCTCTTCTACCCCACTAGCATAAGGTCAAACTTCCGGAGCTCGCTTGTTCGGTTGGTAGGAAAGACCCTGTCTCAAAGGAATATGGCAGCTAATGATAAAGCAGGGCACACCACATCCTTCTGCGACCTGCACAAATACAATCACACACACACACACACACACACACACACACACACACACACACACACACTCATATAAATCATAATTCACAGAAGCAGAGTAATACAAAATTAATCATCACAGGGGCCAGTTCAGGGAACACTTCCTCCCCCAAGTTCCTTGGTTTGTGTATTGTACAGCTGCTTTCCTGTTGGCCCCAAGGTAATTAAGAGGTGATAATAATGTGAATCTTACCTCATCAAAGTCATTAACACATTATTATTGTCATGAGGCAGCTTGCTACTGCTTGGACATGGTCAAGCCACTTGAGGCAATGAGTTTTTATTATCCTACAGGGATTTCTACTGCGGAGAAAAAATAATAGATTGGGGATGAATTAGCAGGTCACATTTTCCGTGACTCTCCAGTGATTTATTTCCTGAAGCATTGCAGATTGCTGGGAACCTCCAAGGAGCCATACTGACTCCATACTTGACCTACTAGGTGAGGTCTTTCACAGCCATCTTCTGTGAATCAAGAATGGAACAAGCCTCACCTGTCCTTCATGTGCACTAGAAGGCTTGGCTCTCCCCTCCCCCCATCTGTCCACACTGCCTTCTCTGAATTGAGACCCAGATAAAGACACATCAGATTCTTCCAACACTAGTTTGTTTTTGTTTTCTGGATAGCGAGTGCTACCAGGTGCAAATACATTCAGACAGCAGGAAAGGTTTTGTAATTACTCTCTCAGGCATCTTGAGAAAACCTAGGAGTATCTGTTTATGTAACTTAGATATGTCTACAAGTTGGAATGGCAAACACATTTGGTTTGGTTTGGGGATCTCCAAGGCTCTGTTATATTAGAAAATTATATGGTTTACTCTTATGTGTGTTTAGGTTGTATGACCCTTGAGGGCAGAAATATGTCTAATTTGTTGATCATGAGCCTTCATAGTAATCCAAACATGGCTGTTTAATGTTTTAATAAACTTACACAAATTAATGTACACATTTTAAGAACCATGCATTGTTAAAAGGCTTTAAGAAATGAAAGGAGGACCAGGGAGAAGGCTCAACAGGCACTTGCCACACAAGCCTTATGACCTAAGTTCTGTCCCTGGAACACATATAAAGAGCTGGATGTGGAACTGAGCACCAATAATTCCAGCACTCCCCTGCCCCTCGACCCTGGGGGAGATGGGAAGTGGACACAGGTGGACACAGGTGGACACAGGAGCTGTGCCCTGAAGCTCACAGGCCAGCGGCCTAGAGTCCACAGCACAGTAGCAGAAATAAGAGGAGGCAAGGTAGAAGGGGAGAACTAACCCGCAAATATTCCTACCTTTATTTGCCTGTCATGCCATGCACACATATACACATGTGTTCACACACAAAAACAAACAAATATTTAAGGAACAAGAGGAAATAAATAATGAAATTATTTATTCAACTACCTTCATCAGTATTCTTGCTTCTCAGAACGATGCAATTCTAAATTAATTTGGGTGTTTCTTCTGATACTTATTTCTGAGTGGTACATGTGTGCTACGTGTCCCACAATTTCTCCATTTAATGCCTGCTGTAGGTGGTGACAATTTAAATATCCTGTCCTAAAACACTCTTCTCTTGTGCTCTCCTTTTGGGTTAAATCAATAGTCAGGGTTTATATTATTATAACTATGTAAATAACATTCTCTTCTGAGCTAACACTAAACTGTAATTACTTGTCCTTTCTTGTTCAACTTTTTGTTTTTCTTGGAGTTAATAATTGCCTTGTTTTTTTCACCAAGTTGACTTTGTATGTTACTATCCCCAAGTGCCAAAATGTCTAGTATTTTCCCCAAAAACTTTCCACATAGTAATGTCTAACAGATAATCCTTCCATGTCTCAAGACCTCCTTGATGAATCCCTACACCCTTTTCTTTTTCCATCCTGAACTGTTTTCAGGGCAGGGGCAAAATGACACTACTATTGCACCTGGCCTTGTGTCTTGTGGCGCTCTTCATTTCCTTCAAGTGTTGGAGCCTCTCTTGCTTGGTCCTTTTGTTTTCCTCCTTTTGATTTGTGACCTCATTTTGGTGGCACACCCTTCCTGAGGAAGAGTGCACGTCAGGCGAGTTCACTGGGAACTTTCCTGCCTGAAAATATCTTTATTCTACCTTAGAATTAGTTCACAGCTTGGCTACAGTTGAATATTATTAAAATATTAAAAGTCTTATTCTGAATTTAAAGGCATTCAGCCATCATCTCCTGGTTTCCCATGCTTCCCTTGACAGGTCCACTGTCATTCTTCTTCATGGTCACATGAACAGTTTTTTCTGATATTCTGAGATTTCAAAATGGTAGGCTTGACTTGGGTTGTGTCTTACTGCGTTAGGCATTCAATGGTTGTGTTAATCTAAAGTACTATGAAGTTTTGTTTTGCTATTTCTTCTGTCATGTGTTTTCTCTCTTCTTCCCTGGGATTTCATTTCCCTTTGTTTTGTTTTTGTTTGTTTTGGTTTTGGAAACAGGGTCTTATTGTATAACTGAAGCTGGCATCAAAGTAACAATGTTCCTGCCTCATTCTAAGTGGTGGGCTTATGACTGTGTACCGTTATGACCAGCTCCATTCTGTCTTTGTGTGTGTGTGTGTGTGTGTGTGTGTGTGTGTGTGTGTGTGTGTGTGTTCATATGTGTTAGTTTGCATGTACATGTGTGTGGTGATATTTTGTTTGCGCTCTCACAAATAAAACTTGCCTGGAGATCAGAGTGCAGAGCTAGAGGCCAGGCAGTGGTGGCACACACCTTTAATCCCAACACTTGAGAGGAGGAAATAGGAAGTCATATGACTGGGCAAAAAGGCAAGTAATAAGGTGGGAGTGGAGACAGGAGTTTGGCCCGTCCAGTCTGAGGATTCGGTAGAGGTAAGAAGTCTCTCAAGTGGCTGGCTCCTTTACTGATCTTTCAGCATTTACCCCAATATCTGGCTCTGGGTTTTTATTATTAAGACCAATTAGGATTTGCACTACACATGTGTGCAGGTGCAGCAGAAGACAACATTGGGTGTTGTTCCTCACGTACCATCCACTATTTTTAGACGGTCTCTGACTGGCTTGGAACTCACATAGTAGACCGGGTTTGTAGACCAGCCAACCCTACAGATCTGCCAATCCTTACCTCACCAGTGCTGAGGTAAAGGGGCACACACTGTCATGCAGTTTTTTTAATTTTTAAAATGTGGGTTCTAGGAATCAACCTCAGGCCTTCCTGCTATAAATAAATAAATAAATGGGCTGGAGAGATGGCTCAGAGGTTAAGAGCACTTGACTGCTCTTCCAGAGGACCTGAGTTCAATTCCCAGCAATCACATGGTGGCTCACAACCATCTGTAATGAGATCTGGTGCCCTCTTCTAGTGTCTAAGCATACATGCAGGCAGAACACTGTATATATACATATATATATATGTATATATATATACACATACAGTGTTTTATTATATATATATAATAAATCTTTATAAATAAATAAATAAACAAACAAATAAATAAATGGCAGGTAGGTAAATACATAAATAAATTTAAAAGCACTTTACTGGCTGGGCTATCTCTCAAACCCTCTTGAGATGATTTCTTTGATCAAATTCTTATTGTCTATTGACCCTTCTGGATTAATCTCACATTTTTTTTGTCTTTTCTCTCCTAATGCCTGCTCTGTCTTTTTTCTCTTCCTTTCGGAAGAGTTCATCCTCTTTATTTCTTGAATTTTATACTGATTTTTGCATCGTTATTTGCTTGTTTTTTTAAGGCAAGATTATGCTATGGAGCCCTGGCTGGGCTGATAGTATGTAGCCGAGACGGTCTTCAAGTTTTTAGCAATCCTAAATCCTACTTCAACCTCCCCAGTACTGGACTACAGGCATGAGCCACTCTGTTTGGTTATGCTGATTTCATATTGCTAGGGTGCTATTTTTAATTTTGAGGAAATCTTTCATGTTTTATGAATATTCCACTTTATTGTGCCTCTTCTTGTGTTATAGATGTAATATTTTTAAATCTCTGTGGCAATTAACTATACTCCATTGGCAGTAAACCCTCCATTGTTTTTCTTCTACTGGTTTCCTTGTTCACTGTTTCCTTAATTTTTCTCCATCTTTCATCTTAGATGCTCTCCCCAGATCTGGTGTCCATGAATCTGAGGGAATGACTTGTTGGCTGGAAGGCTCATAAGGGTCACTGACTTGGAGGCTTACAGAAGGATGATGGTGCACTGAGCTAGTAGGTTTCACTTGCTGTCCTGGAATTCTACAGGCCTTTTCCTTTAAACCCCTCAATTTCTCTTCAGAATAATCTTTTAAACATCTTCTTTGGTTGACAAACCTAGAGGGAGTGTTGAGGAGGGTAGAGATAGAGTTAGCGAGCTAAGACTGATGTTCCAAATAGTGGTCCAGTTTCCCTTTCGTCTATGCCTTGGGTGCAGATCTGGTCCTGAGTTGAGTCTGTTTGCTTCACTATTTAGAGAGAATGAACCCCGTTGTCTGGGGTGTAAAGTAATGATGACAAGACAACCTAAATGGTATACTGTCTTTATATTGACTTTGACTCTACCCTACACTGAGTATTGGTACCTCTTTCAGATCCCATGTACCAAGTCCTGCACAGCTTGGTCCTGGAATAAAGAAAGGACAGACACACAGACCTATGTACAGAAAAGCTGGAATCAGGTAGGCTGTGCTTGCTCTGCTGGAGCAATACCAACCAAGAATCACACCCTGGGAGCTCAGAGCTTTTATTGTAGCACAAGAGGAGGAGTCGGATAGTCTCTAGTAAGAGGTCTCTATAGGGGAGCCGTCTCAGGCTGTATACATCTGGGAGGAGGAAGCTGCCGTTGCTAGTTTTTGCACACACTGATCAATCATTCATAAACACTTGTACACCCTGTCAATATTTGTACTCCAATCAGAGGAAGGCTTTGCCACTCCCATGGGTCTGAGGTATTGAGGTCCTTGACACGGTCCTGCACATGTTAGTAGTATACCTTCACTAGAGGCTTCCCCACTCCCACACCCATGGCTGAGCTCTCTTTGCCTTTCCTGGGTCCTGTTTATGACTGGGTAGCCTGTGTGTCCCACAACAACCTTTTCTACTGTTGTTAAGCTGTTCCTCCTCTTTCAGTAGCTTTCCATCCCGTAGGTATTTGTTGACATTGTTGACCGCTGATGTTCTCCGCTGTGCTGCTCTGTTCAGTCCTGTGGATTTTTATTTTATATTCCTTTACTGACACTTTAGAGCATTTCCATTGTGGAGTGGAGGCAAATATGTATGTGGGTGAAAGCATTTGTGTGTGTGTGTGTGTGTGTGTGTGTGTGTGTGTGTGTGTGTGTGTGTATGTTTCTGTGTGTCTGCATGTGTATTCAGTATTTAAGTGGCTATAAATTCTATAATTTTGTTGACGACTATTTCTGAGTTACAGGCTGTTTTTAATAGATGTTGTACTGTGACAGATTGATCAATGAAGTGGATGTGGAAAGTTACATGCTATGTCTTCATATCATTTACTTCAGTGTTGGTACTTGGAAAGGCTGGGTTTTCCTTTACAAATCAAGGCATTAGCATGTAAAAGTAGGAGATGTGGCCTTGTTGGAGAAGGTGTGTCACTAGGAGTGGGCTTTAAGGCTTCAAAAGCCTCTAGGTATTTCAAATTAGCTCTCTGCTTCCTGTTTGTGGATTGAGATATGAACTCTCACCTGCTGCTCCAGATGCTACTCCCACTTCTCACTGTGAGGGTCATGGACTCACATCCTTCTGAACCCTTCCTCCAAACTAACCCCTCCTTCTCTAAGTTGCCTTTTGTCATAGTGTTTTCTTACAGCAATAGAAAAGCAGCTTACTTTTCTATTGTGTGTGCTTGAGAGTAGAAGAGAATCTGGAGAGCTTTACAGTCTAGCAAAGAATCCTGCTAAAGAAATAGATAATAATTATGCAGCATAATTGCTCTTAGTATTGAAATGTGTATCTAAAGCAACCAGAGTGTCAATGAAAATCATATCATTTTCTCTGGGTGGTCTTCATGTGGGAAGCAGTAGATGCCAAGGTCTGACTCCTGGCAAAGTTGGAAAGGGATCGACAGAGCGGTGACATCATTGCAGTCCTTATATCTTCCAAAGTATCTTGCCAAACATGATGGGAGCCATTAACTACACATCTTCTCCTGAGAGACTCCCCAACTTTTGTCCTTCAGAGCTGACCCAGTAACATGTTGCTGTGTGTTCCCTCTAGAGAAGACCCAACTATGAATGTGAGCAACACCATTCCATGAGCATTTATCCCAAACTGAATAAAAAGAAGAAAACTAGCTGAGCACTGGCAGAGTGTTCGTCTTGCTCTGCTTCATGAGCAACGGGTGCGGTGGGACCAGCCACCTTGTGTTTTTGCTGTCAAGCTTCTCAACCAACTATGACAGTTCAACCCTTAAACTGTGAGCCAAATTAAGCCTGCCTTCCATAAGCTGCTGTCATTTGGCATTCTGTCACAGAAATGAGAAAGTAACTAAGCCACTGTACATAGAGCTAAGGAACACTGGCACATTTTACAACTACTTCAGATCCAGCTATGAGTATGTCCCTTGTGGTAAAGGACATTTTTTTTAATGCCACTGTGGTGAAAACAGTGTCTGAAGCCTCAGGTTGCCTCCATGCTTGGTTTAGTTGACCATTGGCAATCATTTCCTTTAATATAAGAGGCCTGGGCTGTGAGACCCTGAAAAGAAAGTGAAATGTGAGAGGAGACAGCCACGCAAGGAGCCTACAAGCTTTGACCCGTGTTGGTGACTTTCACCACAGAGCTGGAGTGTGGTATCTCCCAGTCCTGTCATTCATTCCCTGTTACGGGAACAACGAATGGCTAAACCGCCCTTCGTCATTGCCGTAGTTAGGGTTCTTGTTGCTGTGATGTCACACCATGACCAAAGCAACATGGAGGGGAAAGGGTTTATTTGGCATGTACTTCCATGTCACTGTTCATCATCAAAGGAAGTCAGGACAGGGACTCAAATGGGGCAAAAGTCTGGAGCAACTGATGCAGAGGCTGCAGGGGACTGTTTCCTGGATTGCTCCACAGGGCTCACTCAGCCCGCCTTCTTAGAGAACTCACCAGCGCAGGGGTGGTTCCACCCACAGTGGGCTGAGCCCTCTCACGTCAATCACTAGTTAAATGCCCTACAGCCCAATTTTATGGAGGAATTTTCTCAACTGAGGGTCCCTTCTCTCTGATGGTTCTAGCATCTGTCAAGTTGACATAAAACTAGTGCAATCATTATCTAGATGAAGGAGTTTTTCTTTCCAGGACTTTTAGGACTTGTTTTTTGTTTGTTTGTGTCTGTATGAGGATATACTCACCTGTGTGTGGGGTGTGTGCATGCAGAGTCCAGAAGAAAGCATCTGGGTATCCTCTTCTCTCACTCTCCACCTCTTCCTTTGAGGTAAGGTCTCTCCCTGAACCTGGACCCTGCCTTTTCTTAGCTTGATTGGAGGCCAAGAAGCCCAATCGAGCAATCCTTCTATCTCTACTCCCTCAGAGCCAGGGCTACAGGTATGTTGTGCTGGACACCAGGCTTGGTATGTGGGTGCTGGGAGCTGAATAGCAGTTGCCATGACAATGCAAGTACTCTTAACCACTGAGATGTCTCTGTGGTCCTAGGGTTGTTTTTAAAAGTCCTAGCATCAGGGCTCTTCTCGTAGAAATCGGCATAGTATGTACCTCTGCAACCCGCCAACAGTCAAATCCCTGCAGCCAGCAACTTGGGTCACTACAAAATGTTCTAGCTGCTATTCATCATCTCATATGATGTTGAATTTAGCACTTCATTTTGCTCAGTTTTGTGCTCTGGATTGCGGGAGAGAAATCCTGTATGTTCTTAGCCATGCTTTTCTTTCCTTCATTTATTCCTTACTGTGTTTGGCATGCATTGCTTGAAAGGCACCTACCCTTCTCTGTTTTACTGAGCACCCTGTAATACTTGACTCTTTGAAGCACTTTTTGAATTAAACTCTCTGATAAGAACTATATTGAGTTTATGTTACTTGAGTCTCCTCTTCCTTCTCCAATTATTCCTCGATCATGTCTTTTTATCCCATGTTTTACTATCTCCTGGGGAACTCTCATCTCCTCCTAGGGGCTGTTTATTACTTCTATGCTCATGGACAGTCAGTCTGTATGAATTATTTCCATTTCCTGGCACATTCAGAATAAAAATGCCATATATATATATATATGATATATTTATGATATTGGTGAAATTATTAAGGCCACTCTACGTAGTTAAAAGGAGATTTATTTAATGGCGTAACTTACAAGTTAAGGGATAGGTAGTTCGCAGGGTCTGGGGAAGGTGTATTGCAGTCCAGCGGTGTTCTCTGGAGCTCTGCTTGGCCCACCTTCACCGTCCAAGGTCCCGGAACCGAGTGAGTGCGCCGCCCATCCAGATCTCAGGTCTCCAGGCGCCTCCCTTGGCCCTGCCTTGTAGGCGTGACAGTTGCCGAAGTCTCAATGGGGGTTGGAACTTCCAGATCAAAGCTGGAATGGCTACCCACTACATCATATGTTGCATTTGTAATGAATGTTTATATTTTCTAAGAATTTTATACATGAATATACTGTATTTACATCATTTCCATCCCCTTCCCCCTCTTCCTTTGCCCACTCCCTCTTATGACCTCTTTTTTTATAATTATTATTGTTACACACACAATCATTATTGTTACTAAGTCCATCTAATGTTGCACATATGTCCACGTGTTTAGGGTTGACCATATCTTATTAGATAACCTATCAGGGTCTCATTCTTGGAGAAAACTGGTCTCCTTCATTCAGCAGCCATTGATTGCCTGTAATTCTTCATCCAGGGGTGGGTGGGGCCTTGTGATGTTTTTTCCAAACTCATTAACATGTAGACTGGTATGGTCTTTATGTAGGTCTTGTCAAACTTCCTATCTCTGACTTAAACCAATTTTCCTCTTTTTTAAAAAAAATATGTTACTCTATTCTCTCTCTCTCTCTTTCTCTTTCTCTCTCCCTCTCCCTCCCTTTCCTCCCCTTCCTCCCTCTCTATCTCTAACTCTCTCACTCTCCCTCCCTTTCCTCCCCTTCCTCCCTCTCTATCTCTAACTCTCTCACTCTACCTCCCTTTCCTTCCCTTACTTCCTCTCTATCTCTCTCTCTCTCACTTTCCCTCCCTCTCTCTCCCTCATACTTGCTTCTTTGCGCTCCCTCCTAGGGGTCACCTCAGACCTCATGAATCTTCAAGCAAGTGCTCTTCCATTGAGCTCCAGGCCCAGCCCTCTTGATTTTGAATTCATGTTGAGCATCTCTAATACAGAAACCTCAGATCCAGACCAATGACATGACCCAGTAAGTAAAGGCACTTTCTGTGTAAGCCTGGAGTCTGGAGTTCCATCTCCAGAACCCATGTAAAGGTAGAAGGAAAGAACTGTCTCCACAAAGTTGTCTTCTAATCTCCATGTGTTTGCTGTGCTCCCCCCCCCCCCCGATCATTCATGTAGATCATTTTTAAAGTGAATCCCAAATCTGCAATGTGAAGGATCCAAACCATTTTGAGCATTGGCATGATACCACAAGTAGAAAAGACCACACACATGAGGCTGTGTTCCTTGTCGTCACTCCTGTCTTTCCTACCTCTGTCACGTTTGTGATAGACGACTGAAATCTGGTTAAACTGTCGTCCAAAATTATTTAAAATTTTGGATAGTAAAGTCATTTAAAATGTTATGTAAAACGACTCTCAGGCTCCGTGAACCGTGTGCATTTGTGGAACTCTCCTCTAGGCACTGCTATCTTGGCATCAGAGAAGCTCTGATTACCTGCATGAGACCCACATCAGGTTGAACCCAATAGCATTCCCTCTTGGAAGAGCAAGGAGGGAAAAGTGGCACAAAAAAGTGAGAGCGTATACCTTTTTATATCTGGGAAATGGAGGCAGAGCGAGCATGAGAGACTGGGCCTGGTGTGAGTTTTGAAACCTCAAAGCCCAGCCCCGTGACCCACCTACTCCAACAAGACCACACCTCCTAATCCTTCTTCCACAGCCCACCAACCGGACACCAAACATTGAAATATATAAGTCTATGGGCCCATTATCATTCAAACCACCACAGTATATTTGCATTTTTACATGTTCATTCCGATAGCCCCCTTATCATTTGACCTATGTAGATGCTACTGTATGTCTGATGACCTATATTAATTCACTGCCCATGTCCCTACATCTAAATAAGTTTGGACAGGAGAGAACTTTGAGGTAAGAATTCTTTCTACTCCATAAGAACTAGCGGGTAGTCTGTGTATATGTGTGTGTTTATGCATATGTGTATTCATGTGTGTGCACATGTGAGTGTATATGTGTGAATATGCATCTGTGTCTGTGCCTATGTGTGTGTTTTCCAGAGGAAATTACAGGGCTTTGGATACAAGGGATTTCAAGTGACATTTGAAGTACACAAGCATATGACATTTTAATGCTGATTTTATAAGGAAAATCATCAACCTGCTGCAACTATGTCAGTCCTCCTGGGGGGTCAAATTAGTTAAAGGTTGGATTTTTTTTCAATCTTCTAGTGTTGAGATTAGAAAAACGCTATACATTTATGGAATGTGAATTAAATTACCTTCTTTGAGCAGTTTCAAGGAGTTCACATTTTCAGTATTTGCTAAAGATTTCAGTGTGCCCACTGAAACTCCAGCATAGACAAGGAATTTGTCTTTTAAGAGCAAAAGGCATGCCCTCCTGTTATCGTGAGCTCGTGGTAGGGTAAGGCCATGGAATGCGTCATCTCCAGCAGGTGCTGTCAGTGCCCTGACTGATAAGAATGGAGGCAGCCTTGCAGGGTGAGGCAGGGTTCACTGCAGAGGTCATAGATACTGCAGAACCTTCCCAGTCACTCCCTCCCCCTGCTTGCAATCCTTCACCCTGATGCTTTGGGTTTTCCAGTAGTTTATAGACCCAGACATCCCACTGTGCAAAACCTTCAGCATGATGGAATCACAGGTTGCCACTCCAAGTCAGAATCTCCTTTCTGTTTAGAATGGACCTTAAATTTCCTATCATGGTACCATTTCTCCAAAAGACACTTGAAAGGGGGACTGTGAAATGGACAGTGCAAGGCATATCACGGCAAGGGTGTTCAAACAGTGGCTGACAGTGTGTGAGAACGCCGTTAGTCAGTCCTTGTTTCTGCTGACAGTCCCCAGAATGTCCAGTTAGGAGTAGCTGGCTGTGTATCTGCATTTGGCTGCTGAAATGCTTTGGTTTTCTTGAGCCCTGTTATCATAGGTTTCTCTGCATTTCCAAACAATGTGCTTAATAAACGACATCCCCAGCAATACTGCAAGGCTAACCTGGAGCTTTCTCTTATTGTTTTGTATTCAGTAATCTGTTGCTTGCCTTGGAAAGCCTTCTAGAGACTGCCTTTCATCTGGCTCAGGAGAGAGGAGCCGCCTTTCAGGAAGCACTGTGTGGTGGAAGTGATTATAATTCTTCCATAAACCTTGGCTCAGGGAGTTCATGTACACTATGAGCATTCCTGGGTTATCTCAGCTCTGTTTATGCTGCTGGGTTTGGGTTGGATTTTTAGGCCTATATACCAACATTGGCATGCTATCAATTTCTTCCTCTCATTGGCTTTTATACTTGTAATGTTATGATATCTCTGTGTAAGTGTGTATGTAGTGTGTGTGTGTGTGTGTATGTGTGTGTGTGCATGTGTGTGTGCATGTGTGTGTGCATGTGTGCGTATGTGTAGATGCCAGAGGTTGAAACTGGCTATGTTCATCAATCACCTTATTTTTTGAGAGCAAGTCTGAAGCTTCCTGATTTGGTTAAAGTAGCTGGCCAGCAGGCACCAGATAGCCTGATGTCTCTGCCCATCCAGGGCAGGATAATAAATGACCTTTCCAGGATTACTGGATCTAGATCACTAGGCTTTCCAAGGTCTCATTTTTAGTTAGACTCTAGAAACAACAAATTTTTCCTGGTGATCCTGACATAGAAGTACAGAGAAGGACACCATTTTCTGGCAGTGTTTCTGAAAGCAGTTCTACCTACGGTAATGAGGCCAGATGGCTGCACAGAAAGGCCGATGGACTTACAGATCTTTTGAGTTCAGCTAGTGCAGAGCGTAGCTCCCTGCCTCTTTGAGACTCCTGCTGTCTGTAACTAGACGTAATTAAAAGATTAAAGAAACATTTGGCAATGTGAAGCTGGTCACTTTTTAATCAGGGAGATTGATTTTCCAATCTCAATGTGAAGGTGGAATTTTGAATAATTTATAGGGTAGAAATCAGTGGCTTGTCACAACTTGGTTCAAGGAATAAAGGCTAACCAAAAGAGGGCCCGCTTTCTCCCTTCTCTAGCTGCCTTGTGGAGGGGAGCATGGAAAGTGGGGGGCAGTGCTTGGGTTGTCGTATGCCAGATATTGCCAGGCCTCCGCCAAGAGGATGAAGATGAGTTCCATTCCCTCCCACCCTCCGCTCCTCTACCTCGGCCTGGAGGTCTGGATAGATTCTCCTCACTACTCTGCGACATTGCTTTTTTTATCCTGTGGGTAGTGGCAGGGTTCCAACCCAGAGGCCCCTGCTCTGCCGTCAGTCACGCTTCCATTAGCCAAGAAGACACATTCCAGGGCAGACACTATCACAAAGCCCAGAATCCAACCTGAGATCTTATATACTACCATGGAAGTTTCTGGAATACTGAAGAAAGGCTTTTCTGGCATGAAAGGAAAAAAAAATTACTAGATTCCAGTAATGCCTATGAGAAAATACAAAATACGTACCTAAGAGACATGTTACTAAGGGGGAAGAGCTGGTTGACCATCAGAGGCCAGAAGAGAGCCTGGAAGGAGAGGATTACCAACTGAGGTTATACTTGGTGGATGGGGGTGAGGATGGGGGTGGGGGGAAGAGACAGAGACTGAAGAAATTTCTTTACTCCCAGCTCAAATTACCAGTGAATTCACCAAGTTAGTGGACCCTCCCTGAGTCAGGATGTGGTTGGGTGAAGAGCCGGCTGGGCTGGGTCCCTTCTGAGGGGTTTTAGCCAATGTACATGGAGCCCACAATAGTGACATCTCTCACCAGTGAATCCTTCTGAAGAAGGTCCGCTATAGATAAATCGTTCAGGTGACGTATCCTGATGAGTGGTCAAAATGTCTTCCTTCTCATCTTCTAAGCGTCCCAGCTAATTGAGTGCCAGACAGTGGCCACGGAGAGCCGTGTTTCTGCTGACATCTTCTGTACATCATCCTTGCTGTCTGGCAGATGTATTTTTAAGAATGAAGAAGGTTGGGGATGTGGCTCAATTAGTAGAGCGTTCGCCTAGCATACATGAAGTCCTAGGTTCAATCCACAGCACTGCATAAACAGAACATGCCTACCTGTGATCCCATCACTGGGGAGTGAGACAGGATCAGAAAGTCAAGATCATCCTTGGCTACAGAGAAAATTCAAGGCCAGCCTGGAGTTCATGAGACTCTAAGGTGGGAGTGGGTGGTCTTTAGAACAGAGGGAAATTTTCAGACAGTCTGTCTACCCATGATCTCTTTGCAGCTCTTCACATCAGCAGGGCTTTGTCAAAGTCGAGGAAGGAGTAGTGACTGTCCTTCCTCCACAGCCCTCTGTAAGGGTGGCAGTGAGCATGGGTGAGTTGCCGTTAACGTGCGTTAGGCAACACCCAGAAGCAGCTATTGAGGGGCCCTTTTCGACCAACTCTTCAACACTTCATGTGGCTTTTAGGATGGAAATGTCTGGAGAAGGAAGACAGACAATGGCTAAAGATTGTGCCTTGCGGAGTGGTCATGTAGAAAGTATTTTCATCCCTCAGCGGGAAATGACATACAGAAGATGTTGGCAGAAAACATGGCTCTCCGTGGCCATTGTCTGACACTCGATTAGCTGAGACGCTCAGAAGATGAGAAGGAAGACATTTTGGCCACTCATCAGGATACATCACATGGACTCACTGGTGAGAAGTATCACTATAGTGGGCTCCGTGTGAACTGGCTGAAACTCTTTGCCTTCTGACTACTGAGATCAAGTCCAGGGACCAAACTTCCACCCTCCAAATAGCCAACTACAGGGTTAAACATAATGGTGAACTTCTGAAGGCAAGCATCGCTGGGGTGGGGCACATTTCATGCCAAAGCTTTTAATGCATTCACTGGTGTTTCTGAGTCAAGCCGGACTGGACATCTCTGTGCTCCAGTTCTGTCTTAGGTCCAATCCTACGCACTTGTCTGTAGCCCTGGGCCAGGGTTTAGCCACTGTGGCACAGTTGATACTTGAGGCTGGATAATTCTTTGGGGGGAAAACTGTCCTATATGTTGTAAGATGTTCAATAGCATTCCTGGCCTCTACCCACTCAATGCAAGTAGAACCTCCCCTGAAATGCCCTGTTATGACAACCCAAAGCATCCCCAGATATTTCTAATAGCCTTTTGGAGAGAAGGGCAAAATTTCCCACAGCTGAAAAGCACTGTCTTCACCCTATAATTTGTACTGAATTAGCAAGCCAATTACAGATCAGGTTGAATCCACACTCATTTATTAAGCTTTCATATAAACAAATAATAAGACCACATTAGACATGAGCTTGTGGGTTTGAGCCATAGTGGAATCATTCTCTCTTAATTGTTACCTACTCTGTTTGCACCAGGATGGCAATACAGCCCATAATAAAACTGCAGCCCCCACAGTTTTATGCCACCACCTCTCTGTCAACTCCCTTCTTTTACTCTTTACCCAGCACCTCCTTCCCACCTTCCTGGCCAACACATTGACTTAACATGGAGCCCTTTTAAAGAATGTTTTCCACACAGTGCTAATGTGAAGAAATGGCTCACTGCTGGATATAAGCAGCAGGGCTCTGGATGTCTGGGAGAGATTTCTGCAGGGAGACCTCGCCAACCAGCATAAATCACTCCCAGCAGGGGCCACCCAGTCCTTGTATTTGTGTGGCCAGCTATGGGAGCTCGGGTCCTGTCAGTGCCTTTAACTGCTGACAGCAATCTCAGCATTGAGACAGAGCAGGCTCAGAAGAGAAGGCCCTCCCCTTAAAGGGTATGAAAGCATCTTGTCCCCAGGAAAGGAACAAAAGCAATCAGTTCTTGGGAAACTTTCTTTGCAAGTCATGAAATTAACCAAAGTGTTACCATTAGTCTAATTTTAACTGCATGTGGGAGTTCTGGGTCAAGAGTGGAGAGCGTGAGCAAATGGGATCCAAGGAAAATTCAGTATGACCAAGACACAAACCTACATTTGGATACCTCTGAAGAGCTCTAACTGCAAACTCCATGAAACCAGACAGCAAAATTTCTTTTCTGCATGACACTAGAGTTACAAATAAACGTTTAACCCTTAAGCGATAGAGGGGACTCCTAGCCTAAGGGTTTTAGAACTTCGGCCAGCTACCTAGAAGAGTATGAGCACCAGGGCCACTGATACATAGTTAAGACTAGACATCCAGTGTTGTATGGGGATCAGTCTCTTGTATTCCTTATCATTGGACAGATGGAAAGATGTTTTTAAGTGCTCTAAGTATTTAAAAGTTCTATGCTGTGTGTGTTAATGTTTCTTGGAACGTTTTACCAAAAGTCCAAGTGCTTATTTGGAACAATAAAGTGAGCTGAAGCATACAGGAGTAAACTCATAGGTGGCCCAAGCTTCTGGGTGTCGTGGGATGGCATGCGGCTCTTAAAACCTTGGTCTCCTTAGAATCTGTAGAGTGGAGGAAGCTGTGTAACAAGCAAGCTTGTTGTGATCAATTACTTTCAGAACTCCCCTCCTAAATCAGCTGCAATCTGTCTTTGGAGAACCCTGTCTTTACTGTCTGTACATACAGTTGACTCTCCTTATTGAACCATTTGGAGATGTCTAGTAAAAACTGGATCTGGGGTATAAATACTCATTGAGTTTCCATGCTCTGTTATGATTTTTTTCCTCTCCCCACACAAATGATCTCTTCTCATTGGGGCAGTCTGAGTTTTTAGTTGACTTTCAGATATGGGGTGACTCACTTGTGGATGAGCTCATCCATTTCATGGCTTAAAGGCCACCTATTTACTGATGATTCCCTAGTCCAGATATCTGACCTTCTGCTTCTAAGTCAGTGTCACCAACAACCAGTGTCTCAAGGCTGAACAGGCTCAGATCTTCATGGCTGATCCTTTTCAGCTGACATGTCCTCCTTGCAGTCATTCTGAGCTCAATCAATGGCAACTCCATTCTTCCCTCCAATCAGACCCAAACCCTTGGTCTCAAGATACCATATCTCATTATTCATGTCCAATCCAAATGGTTTGCCCCGCTTTCAACAGCCTCCATCCAGTATCTAGCCATTTCTTACAGCTACTGTTTCCACTACACTAGTCCCATGCCATCCTTGCCCTCTTTTAAAAGAACTTATTTTCAATTTTTTACATACATCTATACTTGTGATGGAGCATGCATGTGGAGGCTACAGTAGGCATCAGTGTCTTCCTTGGTTGCTCTCACTTTATGCTTTGAGACAGAGTCTCTCGCTGAACCCAGAGCTCATCTGTTCAGCTAGACTGGCCCCAGGGATACTTCTGTCTCCACCTCCAAGTGCTGGGATTATTGGCATATACCCCTATGCTTGGCTTTTTACATGAGTGCTGGGGATCTGAACTCAGGTCCTACTGACAGCCATGTCTCCAGTCCCTACCCGGGTCTTTTGTTTAGTTAAATGCAGCATCATCTTATCTCGTCTTCCTACTTCCTCAGTTGTTTGCTTAGAGTTCATTTTCTTATCACAGCAACAAAAAGGGCCCTTTAAAACTGCCTCTCAGCGGGGTGGTGGTGGCACACACCTTTAATCCCAGCACTGTGGAGGCAGAGGCAGGCAGATCTCTGAGTTTGAGGCCAGCCTGGTCTACAGAGCAAGTTCCAGGATTGCCAGGGCTACACAGAAAACCCTGTCTCAAAAAACAAAGCAAGAAACAAGAAACCAAATAAACAATAAAATTGCTTCTCCAGAGCAGACAGGTGCTTCAAGCCCGTCATCCCAGCACTTGGCAAGCTGAGGCAACAGGATTGCTGTGAGTTTGAGGCCAGCCTAGGCTACACAGTGAGTTGCAGGTCAGCTTGAAACAGAGTAAGACCCTATCATAATAATAATAATGATAATAAAATTGCTACTCTTCTTAAAAAGACATCTGAAGCATCACCTTCCAATGGATGGGAAAAGAGGATGCGATGTTCCCAATAGCACTTTCTACCCATCTTTCTGGGGCTCCAGGTATTCCAGATCAACTGTTCCTGTTCTTAATATTTTAAGCCCGCTCAGAATCCATGAACACCAGAGTCTTCAAGCTTGTTCTTATGTCCCTAGACTGCTATTGCTCCAGACAGAAACCCTTATCCTCCCTCACTGCCTTCTGCTCAAATACCACCTTACAAGTAAGGATGTCGCTGGTATCTCTGTGTAAGGCTGCAACTGCACCTTCTTGCCCACACCTCGGCCTTCCCTTGGCTAAGTTTCTCCAGGGCAGCCATCACTTAACACTGCTCTATTTACTGTCCCTCCTCAATTAGGGCCTGCAGGGCTGATGAAGGCAGGACTTCGTCTCACTCATGTAGACTACATGGCACATTTAAGTTCTGTGTATGTTGCTTTTCATAGGAAACATTCCATAATCCTGTAAGTCTGGGTGAAACATTTCTCCCACAATGCTCTGTGTTCCTTTTCTGGTACTCTCAGGCTCTGTGATGATTCTATAGTTAACTTATGTAAACAACACAGCACAACACTGGGGTCAGTTAATCTCTTCACTGGCGAATCCTTAATAGTTGCAAAGTGATTTGTTGGAACTCAAATATTTGTTTTGTTGAGTATATTTTCTATTCAATTAAGGCATACTTATACATAACACTTTGTGTACTTTGTTTAGAATATGTGCTTTATGAAACAGGATGGGTCAGAGTTATGACCTTTTGTAGATGTAACCAACCTTCTTATTAAATAAGAAACACAGAACCAATGCAAAGAAGAAAGCCAAGAGGTCAGAGCTAAGAGCTAAAACCTTACCCTTCCTCCTGCAGTGGTCCTACCTCTCCGAACTCACTACCCCTGTGTTAATGTCTTTATATAGTGTTCCTGTTCTGCCTTCTCATTGGTTGTAAACCCAACCACATGACCGCCTCGTCACGGCCTGTCTGTATAGGCCTCCAGGTTTTCCTTGCTTGGTATTGAGATTAAAGGCATGTGTGTCCAATAATGGCTGTATCCCTGAACACACAGACTTACCCAGCTCTGCATACCAAGTGCTGGGATTACAAGTATACACCACCACTGCCCTGCTTTCCTATGGCTTGCTAATAGCTCTGACCCCTGGGCAACTTTATTTATTAACATACAAATAACATTTTAATACAAATAAAATATCACCATATTTCCCCTTTTCTATTTTAATAAAAAGGAAAAAAGAAAAAGCTTATAACTAACATAAGAAAAACTATATACAAAAGTACAATAACTATATACAATATATACAAGTAATAAATACCTAAACAATGTCTAGTTCATTTGTATTTGACAAATTCAGAGAAAATAATTCCATTATCTAGTCTATTGTATCTAATTCACTTTCTATCCTAATTAATCGTCAACTATAACTAATCTTCAACTCCCTCAGAGACCCAAGAAGGAAATAGTATTAGCTAACAAAAAAAATAAAAACAGGAAGTATATGCAAGCAACTTCCAAAAACTTGTGAGTTGACAGAAACAGCCAGCTGCCTGGACAGTCATCTGAGGTTTCTCCGCAGTGTTGGGGCATCATCTTCAGCCTATAGGCTTAGCGTATCTGACAGACTCATTTGTGAAGTAGAATGTACACAAGGTCAACAGTTCAACCTCACATTGGGTGAGAGCAGTCTATATACCAGAAATACCTGAATTCCACTAGTTTCATGTCATGATTCAGGATTTTAAATTCTGGAAATTGTTGATGTTTTTTGAATTCAGCTGTCCATTCTTCTTGGCTATGTGTGTATGTGGCTTCATTTAAGCATCCCGTTCTTCTCCACATCCCTCTATTAAATGCCATTCTTCTGTTGAGAGGTGTGAGCTTAATTACTCTTCAAGAATAACTGTTTCAGCTACCTCTCCATTGCACATCAGAAGCCATCGGCCCACTGCCTGTTCAGCTGCCTTCGAAGAAAAGGGCACTGTACCTTTCCCGGATTACGAAGGCCACTTCAGGGATGGTGCCATATTGTCCTGGCCTCAGAAGATGCCTTTTGATAAAGCCATAACCACACTTGTTTTGACAAGAATCAGTAGTCCTTTGTTTCGTGTCTTGTCTGTCCTGTTCGTCAGCAGTTGATTCGAGGATACTTTGTTGTCCAGTGGCTAACTTTTGCTACAATGAAAGTTAACTCCAATTACAGTTTTTTCAATGCCCATATTTTCTCTGAAGTAGATTGGTACTGTCAGGAGCCGACATGTCTCAGTCATAACAAAAAAGAAAAATTTTCTAAGTTATTAAAACATTTTAAATGCCATATTCTGTAGATCTCTGAAGGGTTTGAAGATAACCTGTCTATCTAAAATATATCTACTCAATCTTGAAAACATACCTAATATAACTACAAGTTCTATTATAATGTCTAACTACTAACTTTCATTTCTTTATATCCTAATAGTTGGTAATAACATTCAAGGATTAGAAAATTGCATTACATTGTTAAATGAATGGTACAATTAGAAATATACATATAGCATTTTCTAATAATATCAATTTCAATATATATAATTTGTATACAATATAAAACAATCCAATCCAATGTAAAGTATTTACATTTTTCTTTTCTTTCTTTCTTTTTTTTTTAAGTAAGAACCTTAAATCTAATCTCCTTTGCTTAGCCCTTTTCCTCACCCTTGACAACAACTTGTAACCAACCCCCCTAATCAATGAAAATTATCCCAGACCCAAAACCCATTAAAAGACCTAAAAGACCAAAAAAAACCAACCGCCCCACACCACCTCTTTAGGAATGTGGGCGTCGTATTCTTGAAATTGCTTCCTGCTGGGTATGGGCGAAGTTATCTTTATCCTGAAAGAAAAATTTTAGGTTAATTGTCAAATTCTAGGAAAGGTAACTATATCCTTCATTATCCAGTCTGTGTATAATGCCAAAGTTCAGGGTTTATCTCAAGTCCTTATTCAAGTAGTCTTTGAGACTGGATCATCTCAGCTAGCTCTCTCAAAATTGCTCTGAGCACTTTGTAGTTCAAAGCTGATCTGTAGATGATGTTTGTCAGCTTAGTGATGTTATTATTGTCCACGTGGAATTGTTGTTGTGGGGCCTCATCTTCTTCCTGGAGACTTCAGTTGATGTTAGGCCTGACCGTGATTTCCTGCAAAAAACTGATAAGAGACTCGAACACAAAGACTATATATGCGGCTTTTTAGAATTAGTTAGTACTCTATATGACCATTTATATCTTAACAAAGTTTAAAATGTATACATATCTATATATATTAATCTTGTAAATTTTGATATAAATTTCATACTTTAAGAAAAGTTTAAAGAATCAGAATAGAATCAAAGAGTTGAGATTAGTAATAGAATAGTCCCTTAATTAATTTGGCTTTTCTCCTGTCCCATAGCAGAAGATGGCTCTTTTCCTCTGGCATGATACAGGGAGTCTGTATTTTCCTTTTAACAACATGCTTGAGTTTAAAGAAGGAGCGAGCCATTCTCCAACTCCAAAGTCAGCTTTAAATTTTAATTGAACTGGGACTATTAGAAGTTAAATAGTGTTAAATCTTTAAAGAAAAGCAGAAACAAACATTTAGGAAGACATAAAATTTTTTAGATAACATACCCATACGCCATTTCACTCTGTTTCTTAGGATAGACGATTTGTCCCTTTTCTTCAGTTGTCTCATTTGTCCAGTGTTCTTCAAATTCCTTAACCTTCATTCTCCTAAAAGACAAAAACAAAAACCTTTCCCCAAGGTTTTTTGGGGATGTTCCCTTTTGGCAAGTTACTATCTGATTAAATGAAAAGACATATGTTACTGGTGTAAGTTAGTTTAAATTGGATGTTCATGATAGTTGATGAATTATCACCTCCTCTAATTAAGAGGTCTCTCTTGTTCAAATCGAACCTTTATCAATTTTGATGGTACCCACAGCTTATCTTCTCCTGTAGAAATAAAAGCAAAACCTCGTCCCCAATGTAATACATATCCTGGTTTCCATTCTGATTAACTGTATCTCTAATCCAATCTTCCAAAGGTGCAGATCTTGCCTTTAACGGCCTGATTATCCTTTTGCATGCTGCATTTGCATTCTCAAAGGCCAAAGATTCAATTATTATCTGACTAGCCTCTGAATTCGGGACCATTTTCTGTACTGCTGAAGTCAATCTTTGTAAGAAATCTGTGAAAGATTCTTTTGGGCCCTGTATAACCTTTGTAAATGACTCAGTTTTTTTTTCCTGGTTCTTCAACTCTGTCCCATGCATTCAAAGCTGCCGTTCGACATAGAACTAGGGTTTGGACATCATATAAACTTTGTGTTTCTACTGAAGCATATTGGCCTTCTCCAATAAGCTGATCCTGACAGGCTTGTATTCCGCTATCCCTCCATTGTTTTTCTATATTTTTAGCCTCATTATTGAACCACATTTTCCACTGGAGATGTTGTCCAGGTTCAAGAACAGCCTGTGCCAATTCCCGCCAGTCCTTTGGTATAATCCCATTACTAGTTGACCAGTTGTTTAACATTTGCTTTACATATGGGGAGTGCATGCCATAAGATGCTATTGCCTCCTTAAGTCTTCGTAAGTCTAACATTTTAATTGGAGCCCAAGTATTTTGTTCATTCTCTTCATCAGGTAGCTGCTGTACCGCTACCGGATAAATTAAGGGTGATTGTGTGAAAACTGGCTTTCTTTCTGTAACCTTATGATCCAATTTTGAAACAACTTCACTGTTTATTTCTTCTGTCTGAGTTTGAATTTCTCTATAATTCATTTTTACCAGTTTAGTAGGTTTTTCTAAGACTGTTATCCTGGCACTTAAATTGACTATCTTTTTAAATAGTAAAATGAGGATAAGAAAAGTAATAAACTGAATAATTCGATCAATATTAACCTTTTCATATAGTTGTTCCATTGTCAGAGTGCCTAAAATTTCAAACAAAGTCCAATTTTCTTCCAATGCACACATAAAGCCCATTTTTTTTAATGTAGAAAAAAAAATTCTCTTTTAAATAGATATGTTAATTGACTTACCAAGTCTGGGTAGAACAGTAGAATCCCAGGGAATTTCAAAACAGCTTCCTGGTGTTCGAGGTGTGAATCCAGAGAGAGAGAGAGAGAGAGAGAGAGAGAGAGAGAGAGAGAGAGAGAGAGAGAGAAAGAGTAGCTGCTTGAGCCGAGTCAAGCCTTGGCTTTACGGGTATGGGCCCTATTCCGCAGGGCAGGCCTGAGTTGTTTGTAGCAGTTGCAAGTAGCTCCAGCTGCGGGTCAGTCAGGCCTGGGCCCGAGCTAGGCAGCCGGGCCGCCCAGGCCGGAAACTGGACCTGCTGCCAAGCCAAGCCAAGCAGTTTTTAATGGATTCTTGTCACGTTGGGCGCCAAATGTAGATGTAACCAACCTTCTTATTAAATAAGAAACACAGAACCAATGCAAAGAAGAAAGCCAAGAGGTCAGAGCTAAGAGCTAAAACCTTACCCTTCCTCCTGCAGTGGTCCTACCTCTCCGAACTCACTACCCCTGTGTTAATGTCTTTATATAGTGTTCCTGTTCTGCCTTCTCATTGGTTGTAAACCCAACCACATGACCGCCTCGTCACGGCCTGTCTGTATAGGCCTCCAGGTTTTCCTTGCTTGGTATTGAGATTAAAGGCATGTGTGTCCAATAATGGCTGTATCCCTGAACACACAGACTTACCCAGCTCTGCATACCAAGTGCTGGGATTACAAGTATACACCACCACTGCCCTGCTTTCCTATGGCTTGCTAATAGCTCTGACCCCTGGGCAACTTTATTTATTAACATACAAATAACATTTTAATACAAATAAAATATCACCATAACCTTTAAATTTATATGTATATTGTAACAGCCAAACTCCATTACCACCAGCTCTCAATCATGAACCCAAATTATTTTCTATTCTGTGAACATTTTTGGTTCTGTTCCCCCGGACCCCAGGGGTGGGTTGCTCTGTTTGGTCTGCTTGATGTTTCCTGGGATGAAAGCATTGGTAGTGAAGGACTGAAGCTGGGGGCTGGTAATTATTCATCAGACTGTGGAAGTGGGTGAGGATCTGTGTAACACTTATACCCCGACCTTGGAATCTTTTTTAAGCTTAAGAAAGCATTTTCTGGGGCCACACTAAAAAAGTTCTATTTCTGTATTCATTGGACACAGAGAAGCGGTTGCCCTGGTGAGAAAGTAAATAGCTGTGGGGTCTAGACCAAGATACGGACAACAAATCAATAACACGGCACTAAGAGGAAACTTGGAGAGGACTTCACATCCGGGCAACTATCACTCTGTCCCACAAGATGCCCCTGCTTGGGGCAGGCCAGGGCTGTCTGTGTGGGCCCCGTGGTGAGTTACTGATGCCTCTCCCATTAATCTACTTCCCTGGTTTCTCCTGAGAAACCCTTCCTGGAATTGCAACCAGCTCCGGGGTTCCAGAAATTTAATTTTATACACAATAAATGAGTTTGGCCTGAGGTTCAACCTGGATGTTTTTCTGACTTTTGCCGATTTCAAAACGCGAAGGTGAAGCCGTTGAAACCAACCAATGACTGTGCTTGGTACCAACAAGAGATTTGAATTCTTGTTTTGGAGGAAGCAAAAGTAAAGTTCTCGTCTCTCTCTTCTTCTTTTTTTTTTTTTCTCTTCAGTTAATTACCTTGGAGCACTTGAGAATTCACTGACTAATTTCAAAGCCTTGTATCTGATTAAGTACCATATGCCAGAAACTCATATTCCACTTACGCTCTCACCCTAGTTGATGATTTTCATTTTAAATTTCATAGTGATTTATAATTTGGGGTGGGGGCAGCACACATAAGTATTAATTTGAAGTACTTGTATTTATGTCCAGTCTGCTGTAGCATCCCACCACAATGGTCTAAAACTGATTTGGACCCAAAACATTACATTGGCTGCTGGACTCAGTAATGTACATGGTTTGAGCCAAGACATGACTCCCTGGAATAAATAAATGAACAATAAACCAAATACTGTTTCTCTGGTGAGTGGAAGCACATGGCAGGATGAATGAAGACAATTTCCACCAATGTGGCGAAGTTGATTTTCACAGGTTTATGACTCTAACAATGGGGAATTAGAAACACTTGTGGGAGTTTTGTATTTCTGAAATTGTAGGTGTGCTGGGGATTGTGTTTTGTTTTTTAACTTGGGGGAAATTTAGTGTAGAAATGAAAATAACACCAAGGTTTCAGGAACCTGGGAGAGACTATTGATCTGGAGGCAGGTGACGTAGTTCAGCTGAAGTAATCACATTAAATAAGGACTTCTGTGCAGGGGCAGTGGCTCAGCGGGCTCCTATATTATCCCCAGGAACAAACCTTCTGCTCCCAACACGCTTCCTAAAAATGAGGAAAGAACACCTATTCTGTTTCTGTCTTAGCTAATATTTATGTGAGGGAGCTGAATTATTTGGGAGGGTATCTCTTTACCCTTTTTAAATTTTTAACACTTTTAATTAATTAATTAATTAGTTTGTTTATTTGTTTGGTTGGTTTTTGAGACAGAATTTCTTTGTGTCACTCTGGTTGTCCTGAAACTCGCTTTGTAGACCAGGCTGGCCTCGAACTCACAGAGATCTGCCTGCCTCTGCCTCTGAGTGCTGGGATTAAAGGAGTGCACTACAACTGCCTGGCAAATTTTTATTATTTTTTTAAAAATTTCTCATACAATGCTTCGTATCCTGACAACCCTCACCTCCTACCCCACCCCCACCATGTCCATCCTCCCCCTGGTCAGTTGACCCTCTTATACTACACAGTGCAGCAGCTTCTAGTACGATCATGAGATTGTACATCGATCACCACCCTCCAGTTTCAGGACATCCCACCATCCCAAGAAATCCCAGACTCATGAAAAATCACCCCACATTCTCTTTCCTCTCAGCTGCTGACAGACACTAATCTACTCTTTTTCATGAGTCTCTATTTTATTTAAAGGCAGCTAGAAGACCTGTGACCTTTTAGTGTTTGGCTTTTAAAATGTAGCCCATTTTCAAGGGTCCTATATGGAGTTAACATGTACCAATAAGTAGTTCCTTTGTCTGGCTGTATAATACTCCATAAATAAATATGCCATGTTGTGTACAAATTTTGTATAGTCATACAAAATAAATATGAATATAAATTTCGTGTAAATGTGTTAGCCAATGGATTGTTTCTATTTCTTGGTTAGTACAAATAATACCACTATAAATGACAATCACAGGATTGTCATGAGAAATAAATATATGTAAAGCTACATGTGTTACCATCCTATACCACACCTGCAAAGCACTGATTATTAATTACTATCATCTCCGGCTTCGTGAGCTCACCTCACATTTAGGAATATCCGTTTATCTTGTCTACCAGTATTTTACCACTGGAAAGACTTAGCAGAAGGAGTTTTTTAACATACCTTCAGTAGCAGATTAAATGTGGGCTGAAGTTGGAGTTGCAGTTCACCACAAAAAGAAAAAATATTTCGAGAAAGCCATTTCCAGTATTCTGTAGAATGCCACAAAAAGGGACTAAAGCAGAGCAAATGTTTCATTTATAAGCTAAATGAAAGCCTCCATTTCTAAGGCTGCCATGAGAAAGTTCCATAAAACAAAGTCAGAGACTGAGGCCCGTCTAAGGGAGGGAAGGAAAATTGTTCCTGTCCTCTCTTTGGTAGTCATGGTCACCTTCTCCCCATGCTTTACTTTTGCAATGGTTGAGCTGTGTCCCTCCAAAGTCCCTGTGCTCAATCTCTAGCCCTCAGTGTGATGCTATTTGAAGAGAGGCCTGGGAGGAGATAATCTGGATTAGACGAAGTCATGAAGGGAAGGCCCTCATGATGGGATTTCACTTGTATTCTCCCCACCTTCTATTTCTCTCCCCTGTCTGTCCCTGTCTCTCTCCCTCCACATGTGAGGACAAAGTAAGAAGCAGGCTCACTGCAGATCAAGAAGGAAACCCTCCCAAAGGAGCAAACCAACAAAGGCAGCGCTAACAGCCTTGCCAGCTTCCAAAGTTGTAAAAACAGAATTTACTTGGTTCCCTGGTGTGTAACATCATGTTAAGCAGCCTACCCTGACTCATATACTATCACCGTCCCTTTGTGTGTTCATGTATTTCAGTGCTCAAGTTTCTCCCCTCTGTAAAGACACCCATCACATTGGGTGAGTCCACTTAAGGACTTCATGGAGGCCTTATTAGCTCTGTATAGACCTGATCTCTAAATCGGGTCACATTCTGAAGCACTGGGCATGAGATCTCAGTGTCTCCCTTGGGGGGCGGGGGAGAACAGTGGAAACCACAACAGCACGTGAAACCAAATACAGAGTAAAGAGACCACCTTGAGAGGCCCTCAGTGAAGGAACAAAATGGAAGGGGAGCAAACAGATGACCATGGGGACCAAGAGGTGAAGGAGATCCAGAACTGTGATGGGGGATAGCATGAAATGACTTGAGAGTACTCAGGCAAAACATGGGAGTTTTTCCTCTATTGAGAACACGACTTCACTTATCACTGCACTCCATGGTACTCAAGTGGCATCCATAGGCATGTGCCTGGTGTAGTTATTAAGGGACCCTGTCTTTATAAGGGCTAAGCAGTGCTCCATATCTGTCTGAAAAGTCTTAGTAGTTTAATCTTTGGAGTCACATCTTTAAATGAAGTCTTATGGGATAGTGAATTATTACTTGAGTAAAGACGATGTAAGTCATTTGTGTTTCCCATAATTCCTTGCTGAATGAGTCATCTGTAGGCACTTCTCAAGTTCTGACAGGGCTGTACCCAACTGACAGCAAAGTTGCATCCAGATAAATTCACTGTAATTTGAAAGTGTTCTAAGTTGAAAGTATGTTCAGTGCATATAGACCTCTACACATCATGGTTTAACACACTAAAGCGACAGTGGCTTTGCCTCAGGACTAGGACCAACTGCAGGTTGTGGCTCTTCACAAGTGGTTCATTCAGCACTGTGAGACAGGATCCACCAATACCATCGACCCCAAGAAAGATCCAAATTCAAAATTTAAGGTACAGTTTCTTCTTCTTCTTCTTCTTCTTCTTCTTCTTCTTCTTCTTCTTCTTCTTCTTCTTCTTCTTCTTCTTCTTCTTCTTCTTCTCTCTCTCTCTCTCTCCTTCCTCCTTCCTTCCTTCCTTCCTTTCTTTTTTTTCTTTTCTTTTTGGTTGTTTTGGTTTTCAAGACAGGATTTCTTTGTGTGTAGCCCTACCCATCCTGGAACTAGCTCTGTAGACCAGGCTGGCCTTGAATTTATGGAGATCTGCCTGCTTCTGCCTCCCAAGTGCTGGGATTAAAAGTGTGTACCACCACCGCCTGACTGAGGTACAGTTTCTACTGAATGGATATTGCTCCTACACTGTTGTAAACTTGAAAGATGGTTGAGTTAAACCGTCGCATGCAGGGGACCATCAGTAGTGGGTGCGATAGCCCTCACTCACAAAACTACAGGGCACTTGCGCATGCAGTGTTCAGCAAGAGCCAATGTGGGTGCAAAGGAAATAAGTTCTGTGTGCAAATGAACGAGCAAGGCTTTGAAGACCTAGAAGCCACCTTGTCCTTTCTGACCAAAGCTTGCCTCAAATGCAGAAGGGGGTCAAATTCTTCCCAGAAGCATAAGTGACTAAGAATCCTATACCATCCTTACTTATGCTTTTCCTTTTCTAGCCAATCCCAAGGCTGAAAATGCTGCCATGGAGGAAGGCAAAGCCCGGGGGCCTGGAGAGATGTCTTGGCAGTTAAAATGCTCATGCAGCTCTAACAGAGTTCAGTGTCCACCATTCACATCCTGCAGCTCACAGATGCCTGCATGTGTGTGTGTGTGTGTGTGTGCACACGTGCACATTTATACATAATCAAGCATCAAATAAACCTGCTCAGAGTCACTGCAGCTCTCCTCTGCTCCTTCTTACCTCACCAGTGGGCTGAGAGGCGCGCCGAGGCAGCAACCAGGGAAATTAGAGTAGAAATGACTTGTGTGCGGTTCCAACATGATTAAGCAATAAAACCAAAGTGTCTAATCGTGGTTATTCCACAGACAAGTTGAATGTCCTTTAAGTGTCCATTGTCATTGCTCTGCATCTCGATCAATGGCACAATTAATGGGGGGCTAGGGGTGCATCTCAGTGGAAAATAGTGTGTGCAAGGCCCTAGTTTTACACTCTTGCACTGCAAGGGGTGGAGAGAAGAGGAGGAGGAGGAAGAAGAGGAGGAGGAGGAGGAAGGGGAGGAAGGGAAGGAAGCAGGAAATCTTGCTCCTATTTAACCTACTTTCTGAACAGAGGGCACCATGCTCTCATTTTGCACTAGACCCCTCCTTATACAACCAGCCCAGGTAGTAAACGAAACCTAACTATGTTATCTGGTAGACAGAGAATGCCAGCTTGCCTGCCAGGTCCTCTTTGTCTGGGAGACAGGGTGGAGCTTGTCTTTGTTTTTGCCATGCTGGGAATAAGTCCCAAAGCCTCACTCGTGCTGGGCAAGTCCTTCATCACCAGACTGTATCCCCAGCCCAAATCCTCTGTTCTGATAGAGTTTCAGGCTGCTTTCTCTTGCTGTGATAAAACACTAACCAAAGCCAACTTGAGAGGAAAAGATTGATTTTATTTGACAGGTTACTGTCCATCACGGAAGGAAGCTAAGGCAAAAACTCCAGGCAAAAGCCTGAAGCAGAGACCATGGAGGAATGCTGCTTACTGTCTTGCTCCCCAGGCTTCCTCAGCTAGAGCTCAGGCTTACCTGTCTAGGGATGGCACTGCTCAGAGTGGGCTGGACCCTCCTTTGTCAAGACATAGGCATGGGCCAATGTGATGAAGGCAGTTCCTCAGTTGACATTCCCTCTTCCTAGGTCTGTCAAGTTGGCAGCTGAAGCTCACCATGACAAACAGGTTCACTCTACAAAGTGCACGTTAAGTCCACACTCTGCCTCTGAGTTACACTTCTACATCCCCAAAGCATCTGTCTGTCTGTCTTTCGTTTCTGGAGTGGTCTTGGAGTGAACACTAGGCAAGCACTCTCCCACTGGTCTACTTCCCCATACCAGTTTTTATTTTTTATCTTGGGACACAGTCTGACTAAGTTGCTCAGGCAGGCCTTGAACATGAGATCTTCAAACTTCCAATTCCCAGGACTGCAGGTTTGAGCTACCAGGCCTCCAGGCTTACCCAAATCATCTCTATTTTCTGTCTTCAAAAATAAATAAAAATAAATAAAAAGACAGATTGAAATGGAATGTGATGTTTCTATAGAAGCAGAACCAGCAAAAATTATTGAGTGAAAAATTATTGAGAAATTTGTCTCCAGTGTCATTTATTTGTTTGTTTATGTACATGCATGTGTGGAGTGGATATGCATGTGCACATGTATGTGCATGCATGTGATACCTGAAGCCAACAGGGAGTCTCTTCCTTAATCTTTTTTCAGTGTATTTTTTAAAAAAATGTCTCTGCAGCAGATGAGGAAAAATATAGAGAACCAAAGCCAGACATTTGGCAGAGAGTGGGAAGCCTTGGAACACTCAGCCCTGAATGGGATGTCTCCATCAAATCCCTCCCATTGGGGCTCAGGGAACCCCATGAAAAAGGAGGTGGGAAGAGTGTCCTTTGCCTGATATTATGGTTTCTAGTTTAGTGTTTTTATGGGACTCCTGAGTATGCAGATGAGTGGACCTCTGTTTCTCATGCCTTCTCTTGGGCTTTTCCCCCTTCTGTTTGTTTTATTCAATTCTGATATATTAGGTTTTGTTTTATCATACTGTATTATATTATATTAAGAGCCTATAGAAGCCTGTTTGTTTTCTAGTGAGAGACAGAAAGGGGGTGGATCCAGATGGGAGGGGAGGTAGGGAGGAGCTTGGAGGAATGGAGGGAGGGGAAACCGTAATTAGGATATATTATTATATTATGTGAGAAAAAATATCTATTTTCAATAAAAGGGGAAATGTAAAAAAAAATAAGAACCAAAGGAAGAAAGGAAAGAAGGAAGGAAGGAAGGAAGGAAGGAAGGAAGGAAGGAAAGAAGGAAGGAAGGAAGTAAAGGTCTCTCGCTGGGAATAACGGATTAGGCTAGAGCGTCTGGCCAGCAAGCCCATATCTCCACTGCCTCACCATTGGGATTGTAGGTTCACAGTACTGTGCCTGGAATTGAACTCAGATCCCCCTGCTTGCATGATAAGCACTTTGCTGACTGAGCTATCTCCCCAGTCTGAAGTATTTATCTGATTACTCTTTCATCAATAATAACTCCAGAGTCAGATATCAGGGTAAAAACTTGATTGATCAGAGAAGTGGCCAGTGACCTCTTTTTCCCTCCTTCCTCAATCCAAAAGGCCCAGCATCTCTCCAAGCCCCTTCCTACTACTTCCTGTGTCTCTCTATATGTCCTGGGTCCTCCAAAACCTTCATGGCTAATTTGGTCAGCTAGTAGCTAGCTCCACCCTCTGATTCAAGGTAAACATTATTGTCAGTAAGAGGAGTATCAGAGTGTGATCAAAATATCTCATAACATTTCTCCCTTTTTGTCTCATGAAAAGGGAAGGTTTTAACTCTAAACAGTAGAACTATATACAATAAAAGCAAGCATCTTGGTGAGTCCAAAGTTTTGTACCTAATTCAAATTTCTATCCTAACTTGTATTACCAACCCAAAACTATTTTTTTACACCTCAAAACATTTTCTTAGATAAACAACTTAAGCTTTTATGTCTCTCAACCTTATAAAAGTTACACATCTTTTGTGAGTTTCTTTTCTGAATTTGTGAATAAGGAAAACTGTAACTCTAACTATCTAGTCTTTGACCCCATCAGAGATCTGAGAAGGATATGTTATTATTACCTGAGAAAACAGGAAGTACAGAGCAAACAACTTCCAAAACTATAGAAAGGACAGAGACAGCTGGCTGCCTGGGCAATCACCCAAGATTCCTCTGCAACATTGGGGCACCCATCTTCGGCCTACAGGCCTAGAATATCTGACAGACTTTTCTATGAAGCAGGAATTTTGAAGGACTTTCTTACCTTGTCTTGACAAAATTCAGAAGTTGCTTTTTAGTGTGTCCTGACTGTCCAGTTTGGACAGTATACTGTCAGCAGGGTAGGCAAGGTCAGTTTCTTGCCCAGTGGCAAACTTTTGCCACAAAGAAAGCAAACTCCACATGGAGGTTCTTCAATGTCCATCATCTTCTCTGGAGTAGATTGGTGCTGCCAGGAGCAGATGTGTCTCATTGTCATGAAAAGCCTTATTTTATTAAAACATCTTAAATGCCATATTCTGTAGATCTCTGAAGTGTTTGAAGATCACCTGTCTAAAATTTATCTGTTTGACCTTGAAAACATACCTAACATGACTGCAAGTGTGATTATTATAGATGACTAATTATTAACCTATATATCTTAATTATCCTAAATAGTTTATAATAATAACTTTCAAGGATTATAAATTTACATTACATTTTTACATGAGATGCATAAGTGCTATACCTTAAACAAGAGTAGAAACATATATGCAGTATAACAAAAATAACCTTAAATTTGTATCAATATACAAAATTACCTTAAATAATAGTAGAAACATATATACAGGTAGTAAACAGGTATTCTTTTATCTTTTTAAGAGATCTTTTTAAAAATTATTTTTATTGAAAATTGATTTTTTTCATACAATATATTTTGATTACAGTTTCTTTACCCCCAACTCCTCCCAGATCCTTCCTGCTTCCCCACCCACCCAAAGCCATGCTCTTTTTTAGTCTTGTTAGAATACAGACATCTAAAAAAAATAAGATAAAATAAAAACAAACAAACAGGAAAAAAAGCCAAAAAAAAGCACGTGAAACATATAGATGCTGAGACACGCATGTTATATATAACACACAGAAGACGTATAAAAATTGGAAACCATAATATATAAGCAAAATGTCTGTAAGGTAAACAAAACAAAACAGCCCAGACAAAGAATTGTAAGACAAAAACAAACAAATAAGCAAGCAAACTCCAAACAAACTCCCCAAATACCATCGAGTTTGAGTTTGTTTTGTGTTGGCCGTTTACTGCTGAGCCTGGGGCCTGCTCTTAAGTGTAGTTTGAATACCCAGTGAGTCTCCATTGGAGAAAACTAATTTGTGTATATGTGGTAGAGGCGGTATATGCACATGTGAGTGTAGGTGCCTACAGAAGCCAGAAGAGAGGACTGACTCCCTACAGCTGGAGTTCCAGGAGGTTACAAGCAGCTCATCATGGGTGCTGGGAACCAAACCTGGGTTCTCTGAAAGAGAAGTACTTGCTCTTAACTATGGACCCATTTCTCTGGCCCCAGAGGTGATTTCTTCTCGTGTAGAAATGAAGTCAGCAGCTAATTCCAAGCTGATAAGTTCAAATGCATATGACCAGCCAACAAGGGCAGTCCTTTGGAGAAGAACAAGTTTCTGTGAACTCTTCAGTCATTTCACGTGAGGAACTAACTGCCTTCATGGAGAGCTGAACCCAGGGCAATGAGGATCTTAACATGGGTAGCTGGCAGGAAAGATTTACAGAGAACAGTCAGAAAGTGTCAAAAGAAACTTCCAGGTGACTTGCTTTCTAACAGCAAACTTAGCATTCTTTAGAAATGAAAGATAAATACTAGTGCCTTCTGGGAATGGACTTCAACTGACTGATATACAGTTGCTAACTTCAATTAGGGGAGCAAGCAGGGGGTAGCGGGTGTTACCTTAGGGAGATTTGTCAAATGGATAATTCAGAAAAGTCATTCCTTTTGAGCACGGAGTCATTAACTCCTCCTGTAACAGACTGTGAGAGCTGTGTTTGAGCTTGTCCTGAAAATTACTTCAAGAGAGGAGTGGACGAGGAGGCCACCTCGCTGCCAGGATGTTCACACATTTTAAGGAAAAGGCTGCTTCTGCTTAAAACCTGTTTGGAATACTTGTTGGGGCTCCTCTGTGATCCTCAGAAGCATCCATCTGTTAGAGTCAGCTGCAGTTGGGCCCCACTCAAAGGTGGACATAAATTCTAAGGTTAACTCATCCATTTAACTTTTTTTCCAGAAAAGCAGCATCCAAATGTTCCTTCTCGCATCCTTAATCATTTGAGCAGCATAACTCAAAGGGCAGTCTTCTGGGGAGAGTACACTCTATGCTTTGTTCCGCCTGTCAAAACACTGCTGTTCTTATTTGAGGAGGAAGTCCAGGTTCCATAGCTTTGGGAGTGTGTATTAGCTTCTGAGCACTGCTATAACAAAGAACCACAAACTGGACATCTTACACAACAGAAATCCATTGTCTCACATTTCAAAAGCTAGAGGTCCAAATTCAAGGTGGTGAGCATGGTGGGTTCCCGATGTAGCTTATGAGAAAAGGTCTGTCTGGACTGTTTCCTGAGCTTGTGCAGGGTCCTATCATACTGTCTTCCCTCTGTTCAGATCTCTGTGTCCAAATATCCCCTTTTCTAAGGGCATCAGCATGTACTGGGGACAACTCTAGTGTCTTTTCATTCTCATTGTTTTTGTGAAAGGATTTCATTTTGTATCCTACAACTATCTCCCTTTCCCTACCTCCCGCATAAGAGGATTACAGCCATATGATGTCAACACATCTGGCAAAGCATTTTTTGTTGCAATACTTAGAATTGAGCTCAGAGCCTCATGCATACTGAGCAGGTTTCTACCACTAAGCCTAGATCAACAGCCCTGACCTCGTTATAAATATCCTCTGTAAAGATCCTGTCTCCAAACAAATCCAAATATCAAGACCTCCACATGTGCATTTTAGGAAGACGAAATGTATCTCCTCATGTTAGGAGAAGGTGGCGTTCGGTGACGAACTGTGTAAGAACTCCCAAGCACCGTAGAGGCACTGGTCCATGCTGGCCTCTCTGTTGGTTACTTTTCTTATTGCTGCCACAAAGTTCATGGCAGAAGCCACTTAAAGAAGCAAAGATTCACCTTGGCTCACAGTCTTGGCTGTATTTCATCATGGAAGGGAAGGGGCCATCCTTTGCAGCAGGAATATGTGGAAGAGCCCTTCACATCTTGGTGGCAGAGAGCTTGGGCAAGAACCAGAAAAAGACATTATCCCCAAGGTCCATCCCATTGTGACCCAGTTCTGCCAATACAGGTCCCATCTCTGAAGGACTCCATAACTTTCCAAAACAGCTCCAGTAACTGAGGACCAAGTGTTTACATGAACCTGCAGGGGACATTCCACAGCATCCATGATACACTCAACACAGCAGCAAATATTTCCTTTGCCATGAACAAGTCTTCTAGAAGCACTCGATTAAGCCACTGTGGTGTGTACTAATGCAAAAATGTATCCAGTATCTTTTGGGAATATTTTCACCCTGAAAGGGTAAACATTTAAATGCTTAGTGTCTGAAGGAGCATCATTTTAATGACCAGACACTAGCTTTCATTCTAAATAATTGAGTCCTCACCCTAAAAGCTACACGGTGAGTCTCCAGTGTTAAGTCCTTGAAGGCAGTTCTAGCAGGATGATTTGTTAAGATCTCACACTTTGGGGCCTGGGGAATGGCTCAGTGGATAAGGTACTTACTGTGCAAGCATGAGAACCTGAGTTCAAATCCTCAGCACCTACATACAAAGCTGAGCCCGGTAGCTTATACCTGTAACCCCATGGCAGGCAGGTGGTGACAGGGGGATCCCTAGAACCTCTGGCTAATCATTCTAACCAGTAAGTGAGAGTTCCAGATTCGGTGAGAGACCTTGTCTCAGAAAACAAGATGGAGACCAACAGAGGAGGGTATCTAACACCAATATGCCTTCCACATGAATATGTACAAATGTGTGTGCATGCACACATCAGCATGCATATACATCATAACACACACACACACACACACACACACACACACACACACACACACACGTGCGCGCACGCGTGCATGCATGCACACAGTGGGGGTAAAGGTAGTTTTGTTTCTTCCGGTCTTCATTACTTTGAACACACCACTTAGCGCGTCTCTTTCCTTCTCTGTAAATGGCATGTGATACCTGGCTCATTGAGTTGGTTTCTTTCCCTGTGACTGTGATAAAATGCCTTAACACAAGCAACTTAAGGGAGAAGGGGCTCGTTACGGCTCACAGTCCGGGGGTGGAGGTACAGTCTGTCATGGCAGAGAAGTCCCAGTGGCAGGGATGGACTTTGAGGATAATGGTTTTGGCCCAAGCTCTCTGCCACCAAGATGTGAAGGGCTCTTCCACGTATTCCTGCTGCAAAGGATGGCCCCTTCCCTTCCATGATGGTCTGCAATTTGCAGACCACCGCAACTTTCTTCCAAACCATTTTCCAGCCTCACACACCAACCTTCAATACAATCAGCCCTGGAATCACGAAGAAGGCTTCTATTCTCTGAGTCCCCATCTTCCACGTTGCTTTGAGTCCCAGAGTGAGGCTATTTTTCTCCTCTGTGTGTTTCACTCACACATACACAATTAGGGTCTCCAAACTCCAACTCCACCTCACCCCACCCCTGACCCTCCAAGAATGAACAGTGCCACTGAGTCCCCCTAAATATGGTCTCCAGCATTAAGTACCTTGTGGGTAGTCCTTTCAGTCAACTGCATGGTAAGGCTGAAGCTCGCCTCCCAGAGCCTGACTCATTGCGTGCCTGACATAGGAGAGCTCAGTTCCTGTTTTAATGAAGGGGTAAAGGAGTGAATGAACATGACTGACTAGGAACGGGGAAAATCCAAGACATCAAATAATCTATATTTGTGTTTGGAATGCATTTTATACCTTTGGAGAACATCAAACAAAAAACTTCAAACAAAGTAATGAAGCCAGCCTGTGCAGGTCCCAGTTGGGTGGGGTGGCCTAGAAAAAGGGTGAGGATTCTAACAGGAAGGGAGGAACTTCTCACCAGCCAACTACCCGTGACTAGCCTCAGTGGCTAGTCTAGAGATCAGCATCAAAAATGGCTTAAGGTTCAGCATCCAGAGCTAGATAATTAGTAAAAGATTGTAATGCCTGGAATTGTAAGTGCTGTGGAAATTTATAGCCATAAGAATACAAAAATAATGATCTTCCATTATCTGTGAAGCTGGGAAGGGCATATTCTTCTTAATTGAAATTGGGTTCAAGAAATAGCAATAAATTGGAGGCAGAGTTGCACCCAATATCGCGCAAAGCCACTGGCATTCTGAAGGCAATTACGGTGCTGACCATCCACCCTGAAAACAAATTATAGCTGCTAATGACAAGCAATGGCAATCAGAACGTTTTTTAGAAAATTGCCTGGAAACAGCATTGTCAACAAGGACCACTGGAATACAGCTGTAAACAGTTTAAATAACAGCAAAGTGCAATGACCTCTACCCGCCTGGATGTGAGGAAGCTGTTAAACATTCAGGGTCTTCTGAGAGACAGCCAAGCAGTCTTTAACCTCGTCTTTCTGGGTGACTCTAAATGTGGTGGTGATTCCAGTGCCCTTGAACGGTCCACTGTTTGGTCAGTTTTATCTTGTTTACTCCTGTGCGCTGGATATGTCTGTCCCCCCTCTCCCTCGTCTTTGCCTTTTTTGTTATCTTTGGCGTTCATTCTTTTTTAGACATGTGCCTCAGTTGGAACAAATCCATGAATACAAACAACTTGAAAACTTTCCAAACGGCCCCAACCATTGTGATATTCTGGCATCTCCCAGAGCTCGCGGCGCTCCCAGGGTTGGGAGCAGGAGAGTTTCTTGTTAGCTGTAATAGAAACTGACATTTTTCATATCTCCATTTGGAAGCCCAAGAGGCTGGTGCACCTCCACACTGTGATAAAGCAAGTGGGTGGATGGTGGGTAGGAATGTAGAAGGGACAGCAACGTGAACAGAGGGGGCGTCTGGGAAAGGAGACCAGAGGAGCCCTCGCAAGCTTCGAGACTGAAAAGCATTCTTAGAGTGCTTTGTCAGTAATGCAGTGAAAAATAAAGGGAAATTTGAGGAGAAGGTGGCTTCTCCTAACTAATAAATTGCCACTTTTTCCAGAAAAAGCTAAGCTTTAACCCTTTCATTGCCTATTATGGAGACAAAAGCAGTCCCTTGTAGTTATGTGGGGTTAGTTTGTTTGTCTTAGGAAATACAAGCACCCAGGATACTTTGAAGAAACCATGTGAGGTGGAATTCTTTTCCAGAATGTATATCCCACATGCTTCTCTGGGTGGAAGCAGGCCAAGCAGGGCAGCGTCTTTGCTGTTGGAGACCCCCAGTGTCATCAGTAGACATGACCAGAAACTGTCCTGTAGTACAGTCAGGCCAGGCATCCAACAGGAGGTTGCTTTTGAAATATTTAGTCCGTTTTGGAATACTTTTCTCTACTTCTGCACTTTTGTTTTTTAGGCTGGCAAATGTCACTTCTATAACCTCATTCATTTGGCAACTTCCTGCTTCTCACTCCCTGTGGCTTAGAAATCCTAGCTTGTTGGTGTTCTGGACAGTGACTGAGTCTCAGTGAAAGACTGGGGCAAGTATGTGGGCATTGACATTCACTTTGCCTACTAGAACCCTTTGACCTTTCCCCAGGTCTTGACCACTTTTCAGAGAGTTGATCCGACTAGAAAATGGGTACCACTGAACTCACTCAGAGGTGAACAGCAGCATAGAACTCGGTGTGTGAGGGGACTCAATGGGTGAAATCACTTGCCCCACATGCCTGTCCTGAGTTTGATCTCTAAAGCCTATGGAAGGAGAGAACTGACTTCTGAAAGTTGTCCTCTGACCTCCACGTGCACTCCATGTCCCATGTGTATTAACACACACACACACACACACACACACACACACACACACACACACACACAGAGTAATGAAATAAACTTCTTTAAATATTAGGTATATGAGAGAGACTCGTCTGAGATTATATATGGACTTCATTTATCTTGGTTCTTTGGCTTAAATTTTAATAAGCCTGGAATGACTCAGTGAGCTAAAATTGTATTTATTTTTAAGCTTATTCTTATTAGAATGAATAGGATTCTTTTCCAGAGAAAAGACACACGCCACGGATCTGTGTTCTTCCCACCTGCTGCCATGCTTTTTGGTACACTTTTTGTTTCCTGTGCATACGCTGGAAAACACAATGGGTTTCTTCTTTACAAGTTTGCATCACGCATCTAAGATACACTCTCTCCTAATTATTTCCTGTGTTATTCTCATGTCTTTATGGCTGTCCTTTTGATGTCTATAGAATATTCCAGTGAGTCATGAATCACTGAGTCATCATCTCTTTATCAGACCTTCAGATTATCTTCGCGTTTTGATTTTTAATAATGACCATGCCATGAGCAGAAGACACCCTGGCACAGCCTCTCTTTGCTTCTGTGACACTGTTTCCTGGGGAGTCACAGAAGTAGAATTGGGTGCAAGGAGACTCTGACAATACAGAGGCAGCTGTATTTACAGGGGAGATTTTGGGGGTGTTACTGATAGTTCTTGGTCCTTAAGTATGGATCTTGCTTACTGAGGAGAGAACAGAGAAGTTAGTTTCAACATCTAGGGCGAGGGGATGTCTCAGTAGGTAAAGTGCATGTCCCATGAGCACGAGAGCATTCAGCTCCTCGGCACCTCTGTGAAAGATCCAGGAACTTCAGTGCATGCCTGTACTGCCCGAACTGGGAGTGTGACAAGGACAACAAGGTCCCTAGGGTTTGCTGGCCAGCCATCTCTATTCAAGTAAGCAAGCTCCCGGTTCAGTGTGAGAGACCATGTTGTTGTTGTTAGTTTTTGCTCTTTTCTCTTTTTGGGAACCTGCTGTCCAGCTCCCAAATAAATCACACATAGAGGCTTATTATTACTTATGAATGTCCAGCCTTCATTTGGCTTAGTTTCTTGCCAGGTTTTTTTTAACTTATTCCATCTACCTTTTTCTTCTGGGATTTTCCCATTCTCTTACTTCTGTAAATCTTACTCTTACTCCATGGCTTGATGTGTAGCTGAGTGGTTGGCCCCTGGAGTCCTCCTCCTTCTCTGGCTGCTAGATAGTGCTCTCCTTCCCAGATCTTTCTCTTCCCCCAGATTGCTCCTTCTATATATATATTCTCTCTGCCTGCCAGCCACACCTATCCTTTCTCCTGCCTCACTATTGGCTGTTCAGTTCTTTATTAGACCATCAGGTGTTTTAGACAAGCAAAGTATCACAGCTTCACAGAGTTAAACAAATGCAACATAAACAAAAGTAACACACCATAAAATATTCTACTACACCATGTCTCAAAAAATCAAATGGAGAGTGACTGAGGAAGATACCCATGGTAGACCTCTGGTCTCCACACACATGTGCATACATATGGACTTACAGACACATGTGTACACACAACATACAAATCTAAGCCAGATGTGGGTAGCACATGTTTGTCATCCCAGCCTAAGGGAAATGACAGTAGGAGGATTGAGAATTCTAGGTCATCCTCAACTACATAGTGAGTTCAAGGCGAGCCTGTGCTATAAGAGACTGTCTAAAAAAACAAACAAGCAAACAAATGAACTGTTGTCCCAAATCTGTAAGTGGAGAAAGAGAATCACTGGACTAGGCATAGAAGACTTTTTGTCTAGAGAACCATTGTCTTCACTTAGCCCTCTAGAAGGAAGGAAGCCACAATAAAAATAGTAAAATGATTTTATTCACCAGGTTAAGAGAAAAATTAAGTTTTCTGTAGTAGTGCAAGAGCCAAGACGTTCTTAGCCTTGGAATGGGAAGAAGAGAGGTGGGTGAGGAGGATGAGGATTCTCTGAATTAGAAGCAAGAGGTGTGCTGTGGAATGTCTTTCTGTACACTGTGAATATATGCTGCTCTCATTGGCTAATAAATAAGCTACTCTGGCCTATGGCAAGGCAGCTTAGAGGCAGGTGAAAAATCCAAGCAGAGATACAGAGAGAAGAAGAGCGGAGTCTGGGGAGATGCCAGCCTGCCACCCAAAGAGCAACAAGATGCCAGCAGACAGGTAACACCAAGGCCACGTGGCAATGCATAGATTAATAGGAATGTTAGTTGAGTTAAGTTATAAGAGCTAGCTAGCAAAAAGCCTGAGCCATAGGCCATATAGTTTATAATTAAAATAAGCCTCTGAGTGATTTTTTTATAAGCAGGTATGAGAGCTCAGGTGGGAGAGATTAGTCCAGACCATGGGGCTAGGCAGGGCCAAGAAACTGTCCCCTACAAAGGGGATCAGGAAACCCTTTCCTTAAAGGTTGCAAAAAAGCTGCGCTCTTGGGAGAGAGATGTCTATACTTGGGTTGAGGTCGTCTTATCACCATATAACCCTTTAATCCCCATGATTCAAGGCAAGGCCACACAAATATCTTTATGTGCAAGTGTTCATTGCAAAGATTCATTGGTCTGGTTTAAGGTATCTGGTTTCTGCTACACTATGGTTACTGGGCTCTCTCTGGGACTCCTCTTGGATATCCTGTTGTTGCCCTGTGTCATGGAGATCCTGTAGCTTTGGGTCCACAGAACCAGCCCCTTCACATGCTGCAGCAGATCATAGATGGGGTGAATGTTGGGGTGAGCCAACTTATAACCCTGGTTCCAGTCCTGGGTACTTGCAGGGTTGGTCAGCCTGACAGCTCTCCCCTGTCTTCACCACCACAGTGAGCTCTCCAGCATGTCTAGTTCACCTCTTGTAGGGATTAGCAAGGGCAGGGCCAGTTCTCTTGCTTTCAGATCCTTAGGGTTGTCTTTCCCACACCTACACCTTCACTAGTTCTGCTGTGTTGCCTCGGTGAGGTGCAGGGCCTGCTCTCCCAAGTACTGCAGCTGGTGAGGGGCAGGGACAGCTCTCCCACTCTTATGACCTCAGGGCCAGCTCTTCCACCTGCTACAGGCAGCATATGGTGGTGTGGGCATCTCTCCTCTGCCCACACCACCATATGGTAGATGATGGGTGGGGCCTGATCTCCCATGCTCATGTTCTTGGGGAGGCTCACCCACACCCCTGTCAATAGGGTCAGCTCTACTGTGCTGCCCAGGCGAGGTGCAGGGTCCACTTTCCCAAGAGCTACAGCTGGTAAGGGGGAGGGTCAGCTCCCTCACCCACCACAGGTGTCAGGGGCATGGGCGGAGAGCATCTTTCTCTCACCCTCAACCACCACATGGGCATGTTGTCTTCTTGTCTCAAGATCCAGATCAAGAGAGTGCCCTCCATTTTTGATTATAGTTCATTCCAGTTATAGTCTGTAGCATGAGTCTTAAAAGTTCTTATTAATAAAATCAAACCTGAGGCCAGTTATTGGGGTCAATGCTGGTAGATCAGAGACAGAACAAGCCACAGCTATCTCACCTTGCCATTTCCTCAGCTGGTCCTGTTTCCTCAAACTGGAAGCCTCTGAGCCCTCATCCAGAATGAATCTCAGCTGAACTGTGTTGCTCCAAAGCCTGAAAGCTTAACCAGCCAAATGCTTCTAGTTTCTGGTCCTCACGCCTTATATACCTTTCTGCTTTCTACCACCACTCCCTGGGATTAAAGGCTTGCTTTCTGGGATTAAAAGCGTGATGAGTCACCATGCCTGTCTGTATCCTTGAACTCGTGGATTTCTGCCTCTGGAATGCTAGGATTAAAGGCGTGTGCTATCACTGCCTAACTAGTGGCTTTTCTGTTCTCTGACCCCAGATAAGTTTATTAAGGTACACAATATTTTGGGAAACACAATACCACAATAGTCAAGTTGACAACCAAGAATAGCCATCACAGTACATGTACATGTGCACACACACTCAAAGCCATAGACAGAGACTGAAAACCAATTCCAAAATGGCAGACATGAGCCCTTATGATAAGAGGTGCTGGGGCAAGGAGATATATCCTATAGCTCTGCCCTTATGCCACTCAGTGTGGAAACTCTGCGGTGTGTTGAAAACCATGAGGATTATCATGTTATGTGACATGTACCTAGGGGAATGTGTATCATCGTTCCAATGATTGAGAGGGTGAATGAGAAGGGGCACAACTCTATCTTCATACTAATTTAGGAATGTAAGAGGATGATTATCTGTTCTGGTTTCCTTTCTGTTGCTATGATAAATACTTGGACTAAAGTGTTTTAGGGAGGAAAGGGTTTAGTTCAGCTTACTGGTTATGGTCCATATCTTAGGGTTTCTGTTGATGTGATGAAATTCAATGACCAAAAAGCAAGTTGGGGAGGAAATGGTTTATTTAGCTTACACGTCAGCATTTGCTGTTCACCACTGAAGGAAGTCAGGACAAAATCTCAAACAGGGCAGGAACCTGGAGACAGGAGCTGAAGCAGAAGACATGGAGGAGAGCTGTTCACTGGCTTGCTTCCCATAGCTTGCTCAGCCTGCTTTCTTATAGAACCCAGGACCATCAGCCCGGGGATGGCACCACCCACCATGGCCTAGGCCCTCCCCCATTGACTGCTAATTAAGAAGATGGCTTATAGCTGGATCTCAGTGAGGTATTTCCTCAACTGAGGCTTCTTCCTCTCTGATGACTCTTGCTTGTGTCAAGTTGACACGCAAACCAGCAAGCACAGTCCATCATTGATGAAAGTCAGGATGGCTTGCTGTTCTACAAAGCATTACCTCCAACCAGGGAGTTATAACCAAGGTGGCACAAGAACCATGGAGGATGCTGCTTGCTAGTTGGCTCACTCACCAGCTCCTGTTTAGTCAGCTTTTTTATATAGCATAGGACCACCTGCCCAGGGATGGTGCTAGGCCCTCCTGCATCAATTAATAATCAAGACAATCTCCCTAAGACATGTGCACAGGACAATCTGTTGTAAACAATTCATTGATGGGGGCTCTCCTCAAAGATGACTCTATTCTATATGAAGTTGACAATTGTATTGGTTACTTTATATTGTTGTGATAAAACACCATGACCAGAAGCAATTTATAAATGGAAGAGTTTATTCGGGTTGTGATTCCAGAGAGCTGAAGGTCCATCACGGTTGAGGGGCATAGCAGCATACAGATATGGCAGCAAGAGCAGGAAGCTGAGGGTTCATATCTTGAACTGTAAGCACAAAATGGGGAGAGAGGGAGGGAGGGAGGGAGGGAGAGAGAGAGAGAGAGAGAGAGAGAGAGAGAGAGAGAGAGAGAGAGAGAGAGAGAACTGGAAATGGAGTGAAGCTTTGAAACCTCCAAGCCCACTCCCAGTGACATACATCCTCTAACAAGGTCACACCTCCTAAGCCTTCCCAAGGAAAGCTATCAGTTGGGAATCAGGTGGGACACCTCATTAAAACTGTCACAACAATTAAAGCTGACTAGGTAACCCCCTGAACAAAACTGAGGTTTTGTCAGACAAACCAGGGCGAGCTGGGAATGCAGACTGTTTACAGGGTAAGGTATCTGTGTTAGGTACCACATTCAGAGTTTCTACTGTGGAGGTGGCACTGTTCTGAGTACCTCACAGTACTTTAAAGTACATGATTGAAACAAAAAAGCATATAACAATTCCAAAAATTCAACTCATTTGAGTTCCCTCAGTTAACAATTACAAATGTGACTCAATTTTCTCTGAGACCAAAGCTAATACTTTCTCTGTTACATTAGTTTTCTATTGGCAGGGCTCTTTTCAGAGTTCAAAACAAGTTACAAAAATGAATTTGCCATAAAAACGTAAATGTGCACATAGAGGGGAAATTGTACATACCCATTCACAGGTGTTTTCAGGCTTTCCTGAACTCTACTTAAGCACCCACACCACCAGCACCTACCAAATGCCAAGGAAGGATGGCTGTATTGTCCATGTGTTCTCGGAGGTAAATATGGGATTGTTTGTTTGTTTATTTTGAGACCAGGTCTCTTCCATGTATCCCTGGCTGTCCTGGAGATTGCTATGTAGACCTAGCTATCCTCAAACTCACAGAGACCCTCCTGCCTCTGCCCCCTAAGTCCTGGGGTTAAAAGAATACACCACCATGTCCAGTCTTCTCTGTTGTTTTTGTTTGTTTCATTGAACTTATTTTTTTTCCTTGACTTAAAAGTATCATATTTTCATTCCTGGTATCCAATAGAAGATTTTTTTTTTAAAGAAAATTTAAACTTTCTTTTACGTGTATTTCCGTGTGTGTGTGTGTGTGTGTGTGTGTGTGTGTGTGTGTGTGTGTGTGTGTGTTGTGTGTGTGTGTGTGTGTGTGTGTGTGTAGGGGACACTTGCATATGTGTGAGAGTGAGAAGATAGCCTTCGGGAATCAGCCCTCTCCTTCCATCATGTGGGTCCCTGGGATAGAACTCAGGTTGTCAGGGTTAGCAGCTAATCCCTGCTGAGCCATTGTAACAATCCAGATTTTTTAGGTAGATGTTTTGGTCAGGGTTCTCTAGAAGAACAGAATGAAAGGGATGGAAATGCATGCGTGCGTGCGTGTGTTTGCACCTGAAATGCTGAGACCCTGGTACTCAGCTGGAGTGGTCCAAGAATACTGGGTTCTTACTGGGGACTGACAGTCATCAGTTACTTCATCCACAAAGTGGGCTTCTTCGGTAATCCCATCCTAGCATAGGAGGTCTGCAAGGTTCCTGGAGATCCACGCACTGGTCCTATTCCATGAAGAAAGCGTGGAAACAATAGTTCTACTGTCAGTACAGGAATCACAACAGCTACAGGGCAAATCAACTCAGTGGCCAGAGGGATGGCCCATCAAGTGAGCGTAGATCTAGATGAGCCTCCTTCTGGCACACCCTTTCCAATCTGGGCTGCTACCAGAAGGTGCTGCCCACAACTGAGGTAAATCTCCCCACATCAATCAAGGCAAAGGGGAAATTTTTTCAGGTGAGGCTCCCTGCTCAGATGGTTCCAATTTGTGGCAAGTTGAGCTCAAAACCAACCACAACAGTGGTAGCATGCTATTTCCTGAGGCATGTTCTACATGGCTCTGCTTCTAGAAAAATCTCTTAAGATTGATTGTTTAAAGTGTAGCAGGACCTCAGCCTGTGTTTTGAGCATGTGAGCATGTTGTGGGCTCTGCTCCTAGGAATATCTTGAGTGTTTAGAGTGTAGCAGGACCTCATTTCTGTGCATGTGAACATGTCAGGGTGAGGACCCACACCATGCACTCACACACAGATTGGAGGTCTAAAAACAACCTTTGAGTGTCTGTTAATGCGGGACTGGGGATTCTTGGATCAGGTAAGGTTTATTAAAGGATGAAATCAGTTAGGCATGCTCACAACACAGAACAAGGTAGATGCCTCTGCTCATCCAGCTGTTGTTGTCCTGCTGTTCTGCCCAAGGGCTATGGGAACCAAACTGCAAGCCATGCTTCTCCACTGCTTCCTGCCTGCTCTGGCCAACCCAAGAGAGAGAGCAATCCTCCTCTCATGAATTCTTAAAGGGTCATGTATCCTCAGAGAAGACCAACTCCTCCCATTGGTCATTGGTCCAAATGGCAGAAATTCCACATTTCCTCTTTTTTGTCTAAAATAAAAAGGAAGGTTCTAATCCTAACATAATAGAAACTATATGCAATAAGAACTATTAACACGTGTTGTACAGAAGTAAAGAAAGGCAATAATCTTAACAAAAATTGAAACTACATACAATAAGAATAATTATCAAGTAAGAAATACATCCTAGACATCCAGACCATAGGTAATAGATAATTTTTAAGAGATTATTCCAATAGTTGTCCTTTCCTGAAGAATCTAAGTCTTGTACCTAATATGTCCTTAGCTAAGACTCAGGAGGTTGTGACTATAACTATCTAGTCTTCAACCCCATCAAAGACATGAGAAGAAAAATAATATTACCTGAGTAAGTAGGAAGTGCAAGCTAGCAACTTCTAAAAATTGCAAGGAATGACAGAAACAGCTGGCTGCCTGGACAGTCACCCAAGTTTCCTCTGTAACATTGGGGCAACTTTGGCTTATAGGACTAAATATCTGACAGACCTTTTCAGCAGCAGGAAATTTTGAAGGACTGTCCTACCCTGTATTGGCAGAGTTCAGCAGTTGCTTTTGTGTCCTGCTTGTCCAGATTGGACAGCGTGCTTACTGTCAGCAGTTGAGGCAAGGCCAGTTTCTTGCCCAATAGGCTAGTTTTGCCAAAAGGAAAACAAACTCCATACAGAGTGTCTTCAGTGCCTAACATCCTCTTGGGAGCAGATCGGTGCTGCCAGGAGCAAACATGTCTCACGTTAAAAGAATTCTAAGTTATTAAAACATTTTAAATGCCATATTCTGTAGGTCTTTGAAGTGTTTGAAGATCACTTCTGTTTAGAACATATCTTTGCATGCCTGGAAAACATAACTAACATGACTCTAAGTTTGGCAAACATGGTGATATTAATTAACCTGTAATTCTTATTAACCCAATGTACCTTAAGAACTAAGCTTCACATTATAAAACTAGACAAGCTGTAGATACAATATCTTATGCAAAATAGGAACAGGTGTACAGTGTAAGGACAATAACCTCAAAATAGTGGCAATATACAAAAATATCTTAACCAGGGGTAGAAATGTATAACACAATATGATGAAAATAGCCTTAATTTGTATCAATATACCAAAATATCCTAAACAGAAGTGGAAACACATATACAGTATAACAAAAATAATTTACATTTGTATCAATATACAAAAATATCTTAAATGGAAGAAGGAACATATATACAATATAACAAAAACATTTTTTCTCCACTGATGCTCACCAGCCACCTGCTCCAACCAGCCTGAGAGAGAGAGACATACAAACACCCCCCCCCCCATGAATTCTTAAAGGGCCATGTTTCCTCAGAGAAGACCATGCCCATAGTGCCAAACCGCTCCCATTGGTCACTGGTCCAAATGGCAGAAATCCCACAACAGTCTGTCTCCACTTCCTGCTTTGTTTTGAGAGAAGGCCTCTTTGCTGCTTCGTATCCATGCTAGCTGATCTGTGAGTTTCTGGTAATTCTGCTGTTTCAGTTTCCCACTGTCTGTAGGCATGCTGGAACTGCAGACATTTAGACTGCTGAATCTGGGTTTTATGCATGGTCTGCAGATCCAAACTCAGGTCATGAGTCTTGCATAGTACTGAACCATCCCCACGCCAGGATCTTAGTCTTCTGCAGACAGACCCACCATCTGATGTATTATCTTTCTTTCTGCCTCCTGTGAAGACAGTGGGACTTTCATCATCTCCTCTGGGACTCCTCTCTTTTGGAAGATCCTCTGCACTTATGCCCAGCCTCTCTTGATCCTCAGTCCAAACTGTGTCTAAAATCTGTATGAGTCTCTAATAAGAAGCACATGGTTTAAAATGCTATTTTTCTTACATGAGACCAAAGTAGCATTAATATTATGTTACAGTTTAAACCAGATTTAGAAATAGCATACAGTTTTCTTCTAAATGCCAATGGCTCCAAAGGGTATTTTTCAAGTTTCTATTTGGAAGCTTATAAGTCACAAACCTGTAAATCATCTACAAGTATTGTAAAGCATCCTTCTTGCTAAATGAATTTGGCAATTGTAGAATATTAGGGGACTTGCAGCAATACACAAAGAAGAAAACAAAATCTATGACGATCTTATTGTTATGAAATAATACTAGTTAACTTCTAGAGAACAAAATGCCTATCTGATCTTTACATGTGTGTACTGCATGTGTGCTGTGTGTGATATATGTGTGATGTATGTGTATATGTGTGTGGTGTGAATATGGAGATATGTGTGTGTGTATGTAGTGTGTGTGTGGTGTGTCTGTGTGTATGTGTATGTGGTGTATGTGTATGGTGTGTATGTGATGTGTGTGGTGTGTGTGGGATGTGTAAATGGTGTATGTGTATATGTGTGTGGTGTGTGTATTGGGATATATGTGTATGTATGTGTGGTGTGTATATGTGTGGTGTGTGTATATGGTATGTATGTGATGTGTGTGGTGTGTGTGGGATATGTAAATGGTGTATGTATATATGTGTGTGGTGTGTGGTGTGTGTATTGGGATATATGTGTATGTATGTGGTGTGTATGTGTGGTGTGTGTATGGTGTGTATGTGTATGGTATCAGGTGTGTAGGGTGTATCTGTGGCGTGTATGTGGGGGGGTGTGGTGTGTGTGTATACGGTGCGTTGTGTGGTGTATATGTGTGATGTGGAGGTATCTGTGTGTTTAACCTGACAAGTTTCTCATTAATTTCCCAAACAAACTTTAATATTGTATTTATTGACTTTTCTTTAGGGTGTAAATAAAAACCATAACACCAAGAATACTAAATAATACTAATACTATTTTATAGCATTACATTTGATACTTTTAGATGCAGATAAACTAGATTGTTAGAGCTGCACATTGAAGCTTTTTATGTAATGAAAACATCATAAAAAATGACAATTCCATTATACTGTTTTGACAATGTTTTCCCCACTTTGAATCATATGACCACATGCCCTAGAAGCTTGGAAGAAAAAACAAAATAAATTTTATGAGAGTTAGGTCACAAGGAAAACAAACAAAGAATTCTACAGTAATCTGTCGAGTTTCACATTATTGTGCTTACAGCTCCACGTCAAACCTCTGGGATGTCGGGGGGGGGGGGGATGAGGTGACTGTGGCATCTTAGACGGAGACTGCAGGACTGCAGAGTCAAGATTCCTCCCAGTTTAAGAATGGTGGTGCCGTAACAGAACCTGAGGAGAGAAAGGAACTCATCATGGTCAGGGAATAGGCTACAGACAGAAAGGCATGATTTCCTCTGTCTCCCAGAAAGCACAGCAACTCAACAGAGATTAAACATTTTGCAAGTGATCATTTCTTAGAGGGAAAAAATAACATAAAAATTATATGCTCACTTAAAAATTATATGTTATATAGTCACATGATTTATAATATACAATGCATTGATTAATACCATGGTAGACAATTGTTTTATTAACAGGTGCATGGCTTTGGAGGACTTAATAAATATTTGTGTGTATTTGTGTTAATGAAATGTTCATGCCTCAAGAGAGACGTGTACAGCCCAATCTTTGGGAATGTCATCTGACTATCTCCTCTCAAAATCCCTTCTTTACTAAGACTCCTACCAGGAATTTTATCAAGTGGTAAAGAGTCATATTCTCCCTGGAAAACATACTCATTTCAATGGCTTGCTGTGCATACACGTCTTTGTGACAGCTGAGCTAATTACAGAGTGAATCCTGGAGAAGGAAGAGGAACCCCCGTCCTCATGCTCAATGACACTCTATTTCTTCTCTCATTCATCATGTAGGAGTGTTGTTCTGAGGACTGGGATGGAAGCAGAGATCATTAAGATATGGCCTAGGGCTGGAAATAAAGCTCACTGGTGGCGTGCTTGCCTAGCGCATATAGGGGCAAGGCTCTGGGTTTAATCCCAAGACTGGAAACAAAACAAAGCCGTGGCACAGATGATAATTAATAATTCAAAGAGAAGTAAGACGGTGCGGCAAGTGAGAGGCAAGTGATCCGAGAGCAGAGAGAAAGTGGCTGCTAAACCTAACTGCAGAGATCAAGGAGACTTGGGCACTGTATGGAGATGTCCTCGGTAAGATGATACTGGGCGGTTCTGGATGAAGAACCAGGTATGACTGGGAAAGTGTGGGAAGTAGTTTCTCAGTTAAAAAAAAAAAAAATGATTCTAATTGGCCAGGTCCTGTGAGCTCAGATGATAGACAAAAGCACAGGTCGGCCTAGAACAGTGATCAACAACATTCTGGGATAGCATGCTGAGAGTATTCATCGTAGGTCTATAAGAGAGTGTCACCCTCTATTTGATCCATGAAGAAATTGAGGCATGGAGAAGTCCAAAACTGCAATATATTCCTGGCCTCCAATGCACTACTCTGCCCATTTTTAACGTGCAAACACAGAAACAAAACTGTGGGGCTGAGCTGTAGCTCAGTCAGTAAATCAAATGCCTCATAACTGGCCAGACTTGAGTTTAGACCTCCAGAGCCCACATAAAAGTCTGGGCACAGTGCCGTGTGCCCATAATGACCAAGCCAGGAACGCAGGGACAGGAGGATCCCCTGGAAGCTTACAGGCCAGCCAGAGTGGCCCATGGCGTAGAGTTCTAAGCCAAGGAAAGACTGACCCTGTCTCAAACAAGATTAAAGGTATCTGCGAGCTAACATTTGAAATTGTGTTATGTGAGCGCATGCACGCAGTTTATTTTTAAAATGAAATCTGCAATGTTTCTTTTTTTATTACATTTAGTGTGTGTGTGTGTGTGTGTGTGTGTGTGTGTGTGTGTGTGTGTGTGAGAGAGATAGTGCACATGTGATCAGAGAACACCTTGCAGAAGTCAGTTTGCTCCTTCCGCTGTGGGTCGGGAAGAACAAACTCAGGTTCAGGCTTGGCCACAGACGCCCTTATCTGCTGAGCCATCTCGCTGGCTTTGCAGTGCTCTTCTTCATGATCATGTGGGTTAAGAAGAGCTACACTAAAGCACCTCTAAGACTTAGTGGTACCATTATTGCTTCTTTAGGTCAACACATTTAAAAACTTGTTGTGAAGCTCACACTGGCACTGTGACCGCCTTATAATGGGCTCTGAAGCCTGTGTGCCTCAAGTCCCTGGACTTGGCCCTGGACCATAGCAGGTACCCCAGCAATGCATAAGAAATCATGCCTCATTCTACGTTCATGTGAGGGTAAGGAAGTCCATTAAAGTTAAATAACAATTTTGGTGGGTTAGGAGTAAGATTCAAGTTCAAATCTTGATTCTAGGCCGTTTCATTTTATTTTGGTTCTGGGAGTTGAACCCAGGACCGCCATGCTAAGTACATATACTGCCGTTGAGCTATCCTACCTGCCTCTATACTTCTTTGCTAATCCTGGCTGAAGCTTGACTTTAACCCTGGAAAACTTTGACAAGTTTCTATTTTACCATCTAAACATAAGAATATTAATACTGCTTGGCGAGATTGCTGAGACAGATTAGAGATAAATTACAGATAACTACTTGAGTACCTCATAGTAGGTACTCAAGATTGCTACTAGTATAACTTTCTATTGTAGACGAATTTCTAAACAGTCTTATTAAATAAGAAACACAGAGCCAAATACAGAGGTAACAGCCAAAGAAATCAGAGAACTAGCAAAGAGCCACAACTACCTTATCTTTCCACCTCGCCACAGTCACTTCCCCAGAGAGAGCTTCTTCCTGTGTAACCTGTGTTTTTATTGCCTTTCTGCTCTGCCTTCTCATTGGCTCCAAGCCCAGCCACATGACTTCCTCGTCACTACCTGTCTATACAGACCTCCAGGTCTCTATGGTTGGTACTGAGATTAAAGGCTCATGTTATCATGCTTGGCTGTGTCCTTGACCACACAGAGACTCTGCCTGCCATGTGATCAGATTAAGGGCGTGGGCTACCACTGCCTGACTGCTGTTCCTGGCTTGCTATGACTTCTGATCTCCAGGCAAACTTTATTTATTAACATACAAATAAAATCACATTTCAGCACAATTAAAATATCACCACATTCTATGATAATTTTTAAACTGCGTTTATTTTTATTAGTTCATTGGAATTCTCTACAATGTGTTTTAATTCACCTCTCACCCCTGACTCTTCCCAGGTCCATAATTATGATGCTGAGTAGATTTTCTAGCAAGTGAAACATTTGAATGTGTCATATAGCGTATAACTTTCTCGAGCTTTAAACAGTAAAACTATAGAAGAGTGTTGTAAATATGGACAACTTCAGCTCAGCTGACTTCTATCCATGGAAATAATATTTAATAACAGATGTCAGAATGGGATTAAAGCAATCTATTGTATAGTATACAACTGGGTTTAAACAAATCTGTATTTAATTTCTTCCATTTTCCAAAAGAATTAACAGTTTTATTAGAAAATAATCAGAAAGTGGATCTTTTTTTTTTTTCCCTAAGCATTTTCTCCATCTCCACTGCCCAGGCCCCCATAATCTCAATGACTCTTTCAGACTTAGCAGACTGCTCTTAATTCTAAGTGTAGTAGTTATTATGGTCTTCATCTTTGGGGGAAACTAGTTTGATAGGAGCAATAGATTTTGAGTTACAACATAAGGCAGTGTGGAGGGTTACAGAAAAACCAAAAACAGCCGGGCGGTGGTATTGCAGGGCTTTAATCCCAGCACTCGGGAGGCAGAGCCAGGTGGATCTCTATGAGTTCGAGGCCAGCCTGGTCTACAGAGTGAGTTCCAAAACAGGCACCGAAACTACACAGAGAAACCCTGTCTTGAAAAAGAAAGGAAGGAAGGAAGGAAGGAAGGAAGGAAGGAAGGAAGGAGGGAAGGAAGAAAAGAAAAGAAAAGAAAAGAAAAGAAAAGAAAAGAAAAGAAAAGAAAAGAAAAGAAAAGAAAAGAAAAACCAAAACCAAAACCAAACCAAACAAAAGAACTCAAAATCCAAACAGATAACTTGTCAAAGTAACCAGTATCTTTAGAGAAGTTATTGCTTCCTCTCCAGACAGGGCCAGCCATCATTCTCTAAGTCTGTTATACACTCAGTGGAGTGTGCTGCTACACATCTTGTAAAATGGATGCTTGTGAGCTTTTGAAGTGTTCTGCATTCCCTGAGCATCCTTCTCTGTCTCCATTCCCCAGAGATCTTCTTGTTAGAGGTTTGAGATGTGTGCGTTAATGGGGTTCATGATCCCCATTCTGGTTTTCTTCTACATGAGTCTCCTAAGACTATTAATTTACACGTTCTATTTCAACAGAAACTTGAACACAAAAAATGTCAAGTTGTTACCCACATGAATTTGTCACTTATTAGAGGCATCTTGGTGGTCAAGTCCCCCTTCACCTGCAAGGCTGGAGCCTGCAGCTTCCTTGCAGGGGGATCCCCATGGAAATTCAAGGCTTGAGAATTTCTCCTTGCAAATCTCAGCCTGATGGTGAAGCTACCTTTAAACTTCATTTGAGACAAGTTTCTTCTTGTCTGGTTACAGATACAAGTTAACAGTCCAATTTGTCTGGCTTTGTATCAGACATACAATGTCCCAGGATGATTTTAGAAAGAAAAAAATGAGAGAGAGGAGAAAGAGAAAGAGAGAGATTAGTTCTTACTGGAGGAGGGGGCAAAAGTCTGAAGTCCTTTCCAGAATGAGCAGGAAGCTTGCTGTACTGTGTCCAGTCTCAGAGAAGGAAAGCCAGGATGTAAGGACTGGGCTCCCATCAACCCCATTCCTTGCTCTACTGTCCCAGCAGGGGTGGCAATTGGAGACGAAGTGGTGGCCCTGGAGAATGACTCTGTTGACTGAGACATTCTCCATGACCTCACAGGAGACTTGGGCATGCCCTTACTCAAGTGTCCTCCCCTTCATGCTTGCTGTAGTGTCCACATGCCAGCAGGCAGCCTCTGGCCATTTGTTCAAATACGTAGCAAGAATAATCACTGTGTCTCCCTGGGGTGCCCTCTTTGCCACTCGAGTCAGAAGATGGAAGAATGGGCTCTTAAGCAGGGGCCAAGAATGGCTTGTTGACGTTAATAAACTCCTCCTTGAATTCTTCTTGGCTGGGTCAGCACGATTCCGCTCGAGTTGCAGACTCCATGAGGAGTATGACTTGAGAACTCCTCTCTCCTCAGGAAGCTTCTGTGTGGGGCAATGGCTGTCCGCTGGAGACGGGAGGAGGACAAAGGCTCAGATCCTCTAAGATTTCAAGTTGCCCACTGGATTTCGTAATGCTATTACTTTGTTCGAATGAACCTCTTGTAAGTATTCTCATGGAGAGTGTGGTCTGATGTGTAGGGAGAAGTCTCCATGAAGGGTGCCTGTAAGGAGCGCATTCCTCAGCTCTGCCCACTACTTGTCCATATTTCCCCAACCTTCGTGGTTTGAGGGAAGTATCAGCCACCGGCTTAGGTGTTTCATCATTTGCTCCCCAGCTGCTGGGGCTGTTTGGGGAGGACATGGAATGTTCGGGAGGCAGGGGTCTAGCTGGAGGAAGTGACTCACTTAGCTTTATAGCCAGCCTGCTTGCTGTCCCATATCTGCTTCCTGACTGCCAACTCAGTGTGAGCAGCTGGGGCATCCCCCCCCCATACTCTCCATCCCTTCCTCCTCCCACACTCCCGGGTCCTCTCCCTGCAGCCTGCCATGGTGCCCTCCTCACTGTGATGATCTCTGTCCACCTGGGAACCAAAACTACATGCGTCCTCCCTGAGTCACTTCCTCAGCTGTTCGCTCAGAGCAAGAGTAACCGACAGTAAGCCTCAGCTAAGGCACTCTCTCACAGAGCTCCACGGGCAGCTGCCCAAGTCTGCACACTTCCTAAGTCTCCACCACCCAGAAAAGCACGGTCCTTTTCTTCTGTCTCTTTTCTCAGCACGCTTATCAGCACTTGGCTTAAAGGTCCCCTCCCCACCATGCGATGCCTGCCCTCCCTGGGTCTGACCTCCATGCTGGTTTAGCTCAAATGGTGTGGCCTTTGATGTCCTTCTCTGTCCCATTCTCCTCCTCTGGGCAGCTGTTCAAATTTATAGCTTGCCTGCCCTGGGGTTGTTCTTTTAAACTTTTAAAATTGTCCTTGAGCTTCTGATTTTGATCATTCTTAAACTCATTTATTAAGGAGGCTAAGATCCCCAGGGAGGGACCCTGATTTCTGCTACTGGCTGTACAGCATGCCTCTAGGGGAATCGCTTCTTTCCATGAGGCATCTCCATATATGTGAAGAAAGCTGTATGGCCTTCCATCAGACATTCTCTCCTCTCTTCCTTTGGGCAACCATTCAAGTTACATTCGTCTCAATTTTAACTGAGCTTTAAAGAAAGGAGAGGAAAATGACCATGATGCTCTTCATGACAGACTCCATCACCTTCTGGACCTCATGGTTCCTCCATTGTTGCAACTCAGTGCCAGCCTCAGGCCTCTCCCCTGTCCCTCCACAGTGGCCAGCATGCTCCTGCCTGTAGTCTTTAAACTGGTTCTCTGCTCTGCCTGGAATACTATTTTGCATATGTCTGCATTGCCTGCCCTCCATGGCCTCCTTCATGTTGTGTTTTCACTGCTGCGTTCTAAAGAGAAGCTGTCACTGATTCCCCGCCCCCTCCCCCAAAGCCCTAGGGAGAGTTGAAAAGGGTGCATCTGGCTGAGGACAGTCACGTATGGCAGCAAATTGACCCTCACTCTACTTCTTGGCCATCATTTATTATTTCACAAAGGGTCCCATGAGCACCCGCCAAGTGCTCTGTTAGTGTCCACAGGATCTGAAAGTCTTCTGGATCCTCTTTCTGTTGGCTTTTGAGCTGGTCAGAGTCTGATCAGTGTCCCTTGGTTCCCTGTATGCGTAGACAAAGTGTTCCAGGGCTCACCCTCTTAGGGGTGCAGATGACACCAGAGTTACAATCAATTGGGAATTCCTGATAACTCTTGTCTCCCCTCAACCCTGTGCACTTGTAAGGCATCCCCTGAGCTGCAGCTGGGCCCAGGCCTAAATACGCTTTCGGGTTGCAATTGATACCCTCAGCTGCTGAGTAGAGGAGTCAGCAATGTGTCCTCACTCCTCCATTCCTCCTTCTCCTTCCACATGCTCATGGGAAATAACCCTTGACCTCCTCTGTGCCTAACACAGAAGTCTATGGAAACAAATGCTGAGACTGTCTGAACATGCTGAAGTTTCTGTTCTCTGACCTACTTTGTTCTCTTTCTAGGGTTTCTTAATACACAGCTCACTGTTCCATTCTGGCTGCTAAGTTCACTCCCAGATTATTAGGAATATTTCTTACTTTCCCACTCACTCTATGGGAGAGTAAGCGTTACACACACACACACACACACACACACACACACACACACACACACACACACACACACTGTCCCTAACTCATTTATCTAAGGACCTGCAAGCAGACACCAGGGCCTGCTGAAGTTCTTGACTAGACAGTGGCCTCTTCCTTAAGCCTGGTTCAAAGCTCACAGTTCTTCTAAATCAATGTTACTTGTGAAAAGAAAGAGAAAGGAAGGAAGGAAGGAAGGAAGAAAGGAAGGAAGGAAGGAAAGAAGGAAGAAAGGAAAGAAAGAAAGACAGGCAGAAAGAAAGAAAGAGAGAAAGAAAGGAAAAGAAAAAAGAAAGAAAAAAAGAAAGAAAGTGTCTTAAGGTTGCTGCTCTGAGAATGTGTTTTTGCTTATCAAATGTCATTTAGCCTTGTAAGTTAGCAAGCAAGTCTTACCAAGAATTGAGAATGTTACAAAATTTTTAAACTTGCATGTTCAGCAATTTAATGAATGAAAATGTCAACTTGTCATCAAGGCTGAAACATGCAATAACCTCCAGTGGCTGACACAGATTCTGTTTGTTCATTTGTCCTCCTGGAATAAATGCAATGCCATTGTGTCTGATGACAACAGAAACAAGTTTTGGCCAGGTCCATGCCCAGTGTGAGAGTGAAGGAAATAAGTTTTGAAAGGCAGTGGGCATCACTGATCTCAAACTTTTATTAGCAGCAGATGTGTGGCTGTGGTTTTCTGTGCTAGACACACTGTTATTGAAGCAAGTCAGATGACAGAATCAGAATATCTTTGTTTTTAGGAAAGAGAAACAGGAAAAACTGAATTCATAATCTTTTTTCTGTAAGAGATTGCCCAATCAAAACAATCTCCAAAATATGCATATGTTGAGTAGCGTATAGGGAAACTGAGGCAGAGGTTTAGGAAGTAATTACTCTTTTAAACAAAAATTATTTTATAAACCATTCTGATAATGTCTTAGAGTACCTCTATATTTGTTTACAGACTGCTTTCTTTGAACAGGTTTTTTTTTTTTCTTCTTCTTAGGGGTATAATGACCTTAATGCCAAGTTATATATTAGCCTATGTATTATCATATGTATTAGCTTGTCTTAGCATTGCTGTGACGAATTACTGTACAAAAGCAACTTCAGGAGGGTGAGCTTTCTTGTGGCTCACAGTTTGAGAGGGCATAGTCTCTCAGAGTTGAGAAATGGTGGCAGAAGCCAGAGGTGGCTGGTTACATTGCATCCCTAGTCAGGAAACAAGGGGAGACAAAAGCTAATTTTCAGCTCGTTTATTCTTTTTTATTCAGCCAGGCTCCCAACCATGGGTTGGTGCCAACCACATTCAGGATGGATCTGCTCTCTTCCATTAATCCCCTCTGGAAATGCCTTTGAAGACACCTCCAGAGGTGTGTCTCCCTTGGTGGTTCCAAACCTAATCAAGATGAACCATCACAAGCCTGCATATCCCAAGGCCGTTTTTCTCTGCCTTGAAGGACAGCGTGAACCTTGAGGACAACTAGCTTCCTTGGGTCAGCTGAGGGGAGAATTTCCCACATTCTAGATCATTGCCATTCTCTCTGACACACACTTTTGCTCCAAATCCTTTATGAAGACTCCTTTCCTCAGGGAAACGCCCCAGAAGTTTCTAGTGACTTTCGCAGTCATATAATGTTAGTGAGAACTTGCCCAACAGCACCTTTGAAAGAGGTTGGGGCATTAATTATTCTTAGTGGTTATGTAAAGCATGGCCTCAATTATGTAGATGAGGAAATAGGCATTAGAGAGCAGCTACCAGGCTCCTGCTTGCTACTGTCCTGTCCACAGGGTGTCAGCTCCTTAGCTTACTATTGTCTGACACAGACCTTCACCAGCCTGACAGACGCTCTTGTATTTATTTCTGAAGCTTTCGTGTCTAGATCTTGTTCTCCTACCCATTCCAATGGTAGTATATATAATCATAATGTACAGTACTTGATATGCATCACTTTCGAATTGTCCAATTTCTACAGGTAATTCGGTCCCTGTCTTTTTCCCCCTGAGCACCTGTATTTTCGGGGCTTGTGTGAGTTGGTGTTTGTGCGTCTATTCTGTTGTGTTTTTCTGCTACAGAAGATGCTGAGACACGTATTCATCCTGCTCCCCAGGGGTTGACACTCAGGCTGTCTCTGAGTCCCTAACATCATCAGTAGGCCCGACAACAAGTCTGTCTGATAAATATTGTCACCCCAAGTTCAGAGACGAATTGAGGTTTAGAATAAAGAATTCGCCCCAGGTTCTATGGGTAGGGATAAGGAAAGAGAGCAGGAAACACCAACTTGAAAGTGGAATTGCATATCTGATGTTCTACAAATTCTAGTTCCCTCTCCTATCCTGCGTGTCTCCCCCATTTAGCTCTGACAATGCCTCCAAGTTAAAAGTAGAGCTTCTTGGGCCAGAGGATATAGCTTGGTAGAAAAGAACTTGCCTGGCAGGGGTGAGGCCCTGGGTGTGATCCTACTGCATCTGAAGAGGAAAAAAAATGTTGAGATTCTCTGACTCAGGGTTCTGTTTATGGAAGAATGGGTATATATACAAAACAAAATGTCATCTAGCCAAATTCATATGATGGTATCATCTGGAACAACACGGATAGAGGTATTTCATTTAGTAGAATAAGCCAGGCAGAGAAAAGCAAAGGATGCATTTTTCTCACCCAAATGTGGAGGCTGAGAAAAGTTGATTTCATTGACTAGAGTAGAATAGTGAGCTCTATAGGAAAGGAGGTGGGCTGGGGAAGGCTGGACAATGGGTACCAAATATGCCTTTGTTTTGTTTGGGTTTGGATTTGGGGGTTTGTTTATTTGTTTTTGTTTGTTTGTTTTGTTTTGTTTTGTTTTCGAGACGGGGTTTCTCTGTGTACAGTTGGAAGTGTGTGAAAATCCAACCAACAGTAGCTTCAGTGGATGGCAGTTCAGCTGTCCAAGGGGTTCTAACACTGCTGTCCCCAATAGATGAATCAGCCTCACTGGAGTTTGGATCTGGATCTAGAGCATTAGTGTTTAGTCTCCATCCAGAATTTCTGAATCGAAAGTCCTTTGAATGAGTGTGAATGCCCACCTCAAGTCTGGGAGCCGTAAGGTTATCCTCTGTTCTGAGAGATCCAGATATCGGCAGTGAAGGCTGGTCCCACAGCAAGAGCCATGGCAATGAGGACTCCAGTTCCTTCTGTATCTGTCTCAGGCATGTTTAGAATGGAGCTTTTGGCTTTGGAACATGATGTACTATAGATGCATCTTCATTCCAGGCCATAAAAATAGCTGGATCCAGAATATGTTGTTCCAAAATTGAAAAATCTTTGTAGACACCCTCTACGATGAGCCTTTGTTAGTCAGTTGTACAGCCAAGCCAAAGGGCAGCAGAGCCCACACAGGCAAGTGTGTGCTAAGTGTCATATTGTCATTGTCTTGTCTTCCTCAGTGTTCTGTAGTTAGGACAAAATGCCTGAGACAAATCAACCCCTGAAGAGAAAAGATGCATTCATTTAAGCCTACATAAATTTAAACTTATTTGGGTTCACAGTTTTTGAGGTTCCAGCCCTTGATTTGATTGACTCCACCACATGTCAGCAAAGTCACTCCCACCACAACTCAGGAAGCCAAAAAAGGTAAGAGAAAAGGACCAGGCTCCTACAATCTAATCCTCTTTTGGAGTCACCCCTAGTGACCTGAGGACCCTTAAAGTCCACTAATTAATAATTCCAACCCTTCCCAAAACCAAGCTGGGACCACATGCCTTCGGGAGGACATTGCAGATCTGTAGCATCCTTGTACCCCCGAAGTAGGCTCTGATTCTACAAGGGATGCAGGAGAGGAAAAATCACATGGTAGCAGGTCAGCAATTGTATTTACAAGCGGAGATGGGAGAACCAAGAAGGCAATGGCCTTGGCCTGGTTCCTGGTTCTTCTGGGGTCTGGCTTTAACATAGAATGGGAGCTTGCAACCCTTTGTAGCCTGCACACTAGCAAGGGGTTGCTACTTCACCTGGGCACTCTGCTGTCATTTGAATTCAAATAATTCACAGCCACTAAATCTTGAAGGATAGCTTCAGAGCTAAGGCCATCCCGTGAAAGCCACAGCAGGGCTTTGTGTAGGGCAGAACAGATTAAGACAGGCTGGTTGGTAGGGCTTTTTTTTTTCTTTCTTTCTTTCTTTCTTTCTTTCTTTCTTTTTTTTTTTTTTTTTTTTTTTTTGTACACACACCCCAGCCCAGCAGGGGCAGCTTTTATTTTTGTCTCTCAGTCTTGATTCCTTGTCATCTCCCCACTGGCAATATCTTTGTCTGTTGATTTTACCTTCCAGCTCAGGATTAATTTTTTCCGTTTACTTCCTAGGGGTACTTGGGAATAGACTCCAGGACAGAAAGAAAACACGTATCTTTTTTTTTTTTTTTTTTTAGACCTCCAAGGACTGCATGGTAAATAATAAGAGCCAAGGGGGTCTGGTCTCAAGCCCACTTGTGTTTTATCAATGGGGGGCAAGCTTGCTCCCTACAACCTTCTGTAGAAGGGCTGCTGGCTGCTCTTTCCCCCAGACCTTTCATGTTCTCTTGCTCCTAAGAGTGGGGTGTGCCCGTCAACACTACAGGTGGGTCCCCAGCCAGCGCCAAGCAAGCAGCTGCACAGCCCAGGGACTTTGAGCTGTTAGCACTCTCCATGCTTTGTACCCTTGCCAACTCACACACACCTGGGCTTTCAACAGCTGCCTGCCGACAGCCACCCCCTCCCCACCATGTGACCTAAGCTTCATTCCACCTGTTCCTCTTTGGGGGCAGCCAGGCCATCCCCACCTGGCCGAAAGGAGGCCTGGGGAGGCCTGTGAGACCTATTGTATTCATGCTTGAAATAGCCAACCCCCATTCATTTCACGGCAAATTAGGAGAGATTAAGGTTTACTATGAGGTAAGACCCGACTTGACAATTAATCAGCTTGGTCATTTGGGGATCAAATTAAATTGGACCTGATGTCTCCTGGATGCTAAAATGAAATCGAAGTCTCTCTTTTGGCATGGTCTGGGCAACAGCTGAGAATACAAACTCAGACTGCCTCCATGTTCCTCTTTGCATGCAGATGTCAATTTACCATTTTAAAATACAGCAAGCAAGGAAGGTGCAGGCTACCACTGGGGCTTTTAGAGTGAACGCAGGCCTTCCGTTTGACTTGGCAGACACCAATTTTGCTCTTTGTTAGTCTAAGAAGCCTCTCGGGAGCAGGGGGTTAAAAACTGTGTGCAAGGCCAGATCTCCCCTCTTTTCTATCCTTAAGATTTGTGTTGTCATACAAAGGAGCAGGCTTCTATGTGCATGTGTTTGGTGTGATGTATGCAAGTGGATGCACATATATGGGGTGTACTTGTGCCTGTGTGGAGGCCAGAGGTCAACTCGGAGTGTCTTCCTCTATTGCTCTGTATCTTACTTTTCATTCTGAGACAGTATCACTCACTGAACCCATAGTCCTCTGTTTCAGCTGGATGGCCTAGCGGGTGAGAGAGCCCACTCTACCTCCACAGTGCTGGAATAACGGGTGATGCTGCTATTCCTGGCTTGTATGTGGTTCTGGGGACCCAGACTCAGGTCCTCACGATTGCACAGCAATCACTTTACTCCCCGAGTCACCTCCCCAGGACCAGGGATGGGTCTCACTGTGACATTTGTATACATATCTATCACTCTACTTTAATCTTATTCATCCCCCCCCCCGCCCCCGCTTTCTCCAATCTCTGGTATCAATATCCCCCTCTTTCCAGCCCCCTTTCTCCCCCTAAATAGTCCCCTGATTCTGTTTCACAGAATCCAGTAAAGAAGATAGGCAAGCTATTAATGTAAATGATAACTAATTCTGATTGGAGCATAGTAACTTTACAGAGCATGTGATGGTTAATTTTACTAGGTCAGCTTGACACAATCTACAGTCGCTTGAGAAAACAGTCTCAACGAGGGATTATCTAGATCAAGTTGGTCTGTAGGCATGAATGAGGACGATTACCTTGATTACATTAATGGAAGTTGGAAACCCTACTTGCTGTGGGTGGCACCATTCCCTAGGCAGGGAACCGTGGACTTTCTAAAAATGAAGAAAGCAAGCTTGGGCGCTAACATGCTTGCATTAATTCACTGTTTGCTCTTGACTGTGGATGTAATGTTATTAGCTGCTTCCTGTTCCTGCCACCTTAACTTCTCTACCATAACAGACTATAATCTGGAACTGTGAGCCAAATGAGCCCTTTCTCCCTTATGGTCCTTTTGTTGGGGTCTTTTATCACAGCAACAGGAAATGAAACTAAGAAGGGGTAGCATGTGAGTGGTGGCTTTGTACTTTCTCTGTTGGGAGGAGCACTGTGGAGTAACTATAGTCAGGATACTACCTCTAATTGTGCCGGACATTGTTTTGCCCTATGACTGTGCGGAACATTCTGGGCATGAATAGAGTCCAAGGCTGAAGACGGCAATCACCTTTGGAAACTGCCAACAGACATAAATGACTCTGCTGGGGCCAACTTTTCTCAAGGAAGTAATAAAAGCACTCTTGTGGCTAATGGCAGGATGCAAGAAAAATCTTTCTCTGGCTCCATCACAGCCTTGTGACTTTGGATCTATCAATCCATTGCCTTTTCAAATGTAGTTTCTGTACAGTGGTGTTCATCCATCAGTATGCGGTAAGCACATAGTATATGCTTGTGTGATTCAATGCCACTGCTCTGAGTCATCAAACTGCAAAAATGATGAAAAGGGGGAAGAGAAAGCAGGTTAAATGTAATAGATATCATTACACTCTTGTTTCAGAGGGGAATCCTTTGTGGAGATGACTGGAGTGGCCACCAAAGGTTTTGTGGAGTTTACAAACTTGGCAATTCTAATAACACTTGACTAGAACTTCCCTTCCCAGCAGACAGAGAGCCACAGAGAGCCACAGGGTCTCACTTGCTTTTTGCTTTCAAGAAATTCAAGGGATTACATTACTTTAGCTTCTCGCATTCCAGTCAGGCCACAGGTCTGGTCTTTACCAATGCAACGTGAGGGAAATTGAATTTCCTATCTGACTCAAGCATCTAATCACTCCAGCTCAGCTGTACCCCTTTCTTCCTGCCTCAGCACCATAAAGCCCTGTCTGAAGAAAGAGGCTGAACTATCCCAAAGGGAAGCCTTCCCTGGAAGGTCACCAGGGCCTTCGGAGGTCTTTGCTTGAAGAAAACAGTAATAATGGACTTGTGGTTGCTCTAAAAGCTACTGAGATATGGAGTTGGTTATTATTGCTGGATAGCGTGGCCTGTCCCAAATGATGAAATACTGAGCATTCTCATTGAGCATGAAGAAGTGTGGTAATGTGGCTGTGCCTGGAGAGAATCAGTCCATCCTGTTCTGGGTAGACTGAAACACCAGTCACCTCAAGGTGTTCGGTGCATGCTCAGACTTCTCAAGTATGAGAAGCTTGTGACACTTCATACAAAACATCTCATTGGTTATGTGACACAGTTTCCACGTTTCATAAGTAAAAGATACATAAGAGTTCAAGTGACTTGTCCAAGAGCGCATACAAGTGGCCAGCATGCTCTCAAACCCCAGGAGTCTTCTTCTTTAACCTAGCTGCCTCCCAGGAAGCTTATCTAGAATGCTTCTTCCTGCTGATACAAGTTCACCTACTCTCATATGAGGCTGAGGTTCACATGGACCCAGTATTAATCCGGATTGGATTCTGAATCGAGTGTCTGAGGGAGTTTCCCTTCAGTGTCAGAGAATCCATCGTAAGAATGGAAAGGGATCGACAAACCCTATCATGTGGAAAAACAATCCAGACAGCGGGTCAGCAGAGATGTCAGCCAGACAACAAAACTGGGCAAGATTTCTTTCTTTTCTTTTTTTGGCTTATTTTGTTTGAGGGTCTCATGTGGCTCCGTGTGGTTTAAAACTCATTAACTAGTGACTTTCAACTCCGGATCTTTCTTCCTTCACTGTCCAGATGCTGGGATTACAAGCACAGCCAGCACTCATGGTTTATGCAGTGCTGGGACTCGAATCCACAGCCTTGTGTGTACTAGGCAAGCACTCTTCTAACTAAGCTACATGCCCAGGGCAAGATTTCTGTATCAAATGCAGTGCATCATTAATTTGACTGTCACTTTGACTGGATAAGAAACACCCTGGGCATTCCTAAGGTGCACCTTTGGGTGTGTCTGTGAGGTATTTCCAGAGAGGACCGAGGGGGGAAGACCCACCCTGAACGTGGGTGGTGGTGCCCACATTCTTATGCCCTGTGGCATTGATGCTAGTACTCAGGCAAATTCCATAGAAACAAAGCTGTTGTCTATTTTTGACAATGGAAAATTGTTGGTTTTTGCTTTTAAGAATTACTGCAGGGAGAGACGGAGAGATGGCTCAGTGGTTAAGAGCACCCAGATTTGTTTCCAAGCACCCACATGGTTGCTCACAACTGTTTGTAACTTGAGTTCCAGGGGATCCTATGCCAGGGCCTCTACAAGCAACTGGTGTGAACATATGCAAGCAAAACACATACACATTAAATTAAATAAATCTTTTTTTTTTTAATTCTGAGTTAGATAACAGTTTTTAAATGATTCATTATTTGCTTTGATACTGTTTATAAGTTCTTTGGGGATTGAGGGGTTGTTTAGGAGATCTTGTCTGCCTTTAAAAGACAGAGTTTTACTACACACCTAGGCCAGGCTAGCCTCAGAATTTGTGGCAGTTCTTCTGTCTCAGCCTTCCAAGTGCTGGGAATTACAAAGTGCCACACTTTACTTTTCAAAATTAACACCAATTTGCAGAGATGCTGGAGTTTCTGCACAGATAGCTCTTTATCAGAACCATCCAGAAGTATGTTAGTGGCCTGTTGTTCCATCACCTAGAATATCTTAGTATGTATTTTCCTATCTTCAAGGGACATTCTTCTACAAAACCTCAACAGGACCATCAAAGTCAGCAAACTAGCACTGGGTACCTTGCTATCCTCTTGTTTCTGCAGGGAGGAGAATTAAAGTTTCACCAGTGCGCTCAGAAATGGACTTACAACAAAAGGATCCAGTCCCTGAATCTCACCCCCTTCAGTATTAAGGGAAACTAGCCTAGGATGGAGGAGGGCAGGCTAACCCCTTCAGTGTCAAGGGAAACTAGTTTAAGGATGGGGGAGGGTAGGCTAACCCCTTCAGTGTCAAGGGAAACTAGTTTAAGGATGGGGGAGGGCAGGCTAACCCCTTCAGTGTCAAGGTATCAACACTTTCTTCCCCTTTCTTCTGTGAGAATCAGTGGCTCAGCCTTACTCCATGAACCTAACGTACTTGCAGAGTGTGAGTTCCCTGTACAGGCCCTCCCTGTTTGGCTAGACATCACAGGTAGGAATAACCCACAGGGCTGCTGTTCCGCTTATGCCTTTAGGCGATGGGTATCTTCAGTTTGCACCCCCTCCAGTGATATTCAGGTCCATTTCCAAAGACAAGGTCTGCCAGGCTGCTCACTGCACAGTGACTCCCTTCCCCTATGTCTCAGCTAGGGTTTCTGTTGCTGCAACGAAACACCGTGACCAAAAGCAAGTTGGAGAGGAAAGGGTTTATTTGTTGACTTCCATATCACTGTTCATCAGCAAAAGAAGTCAGCACAGGAACTCAAACAGGGCAGGGACCTGGAGGCAGGAGCTGATGCAGAAGCCATGGAGGGGTGCTGCTTACTGGCTTGCCCTACATGTCTTGCTCACAGTCTGATTTCTTATAGAACCCAGGAACACAGCCCAAGGGTGGCACCACCCACAATGGGTGAGGCCCTTCCCCATCAATCGCTAATTAAGGAAATGCTCCATCTTAAGGAGGCATTTTTCTCAGTTGAGGATTCCTCCTCTAAGATGACTATAGTTTCTGCCATTTGACATAAAGTGTGCAGCCAGCACACTTCCTCTGGGATTTAAGTATATGGAGGAGTAATACCTTGATGACTCAAATTTCTCAGTTTGTTTATCCTGTATATTATTGCCTCCCTTTTTTATTGGTTGGGTTAAGCTATTTATGAAATAACATATCACAATGCTCAAATTGGCCTGGCTTTGGCCAGGTCTAAACCACCCAGAATGGCTTACATGCACTTTCCATGACCCCAGCATTCCATGAGCGTTCTCCTAGTCTCCTGTGTACATATGCTTTCTGAGATAGCCCCCGAAGCAGCAGGTTTTTTAAAGGAAGAAGCTGGACTGACCTTAGAGAAAACAAAACTCAGCCATCTCATTTTATTTAGCAGGAATTTAATTTCTTTCTTTGGTGAGGGTTGGGTGGGAGTGGAAGACAAAGTCTTACACTGTAGCCCAGGCTGGCCTGGAACTCATTATATAACCCAGGCTGGCCTGGAACCTAACAACAGTCCTTCTGCCTCACCCTCCTGAGAACTGGTGTGACAGACATGACTTTTCTATGTCTGGCTTAAGAACTTATTTCCAAGGATAATTTTGCTTGCTAAAAGAAATTGAGTTTGATTGTTTGGTGTGTGTGTGTGTGTGTGTGTGTGTGTGTGTGTGTGTGTGTGTGTGTTTGTATTTGTGGGTACCTGAGGAGGTATCAGATGGACAGGAGTTGGAGGTATCAGTATTGTGAGCCACGCAACATGAATACTGGGAACTGAACTCCCAGAAAGAGCAATAAGCATTCATAACTGACTTGTGTTTAGTCCTGTGTCTTATTTTAAAAAATAAATTTTTCCAGGACTTGATAGAAACAGCACCTTACTCATTAGAACATCCATGCTCACCCGAAAATAGCATAGTCAAGCTGCCATTTACTAGGTGGCCAGTGGCTACTAATGCAGTTTCTCTGTCCCATCCAGTGTTCATCTCTCTTTCTGCAGGGTTACTGACATGTAGAAGCAGATTACTTAACCTGTAACTCAATAGTTTGTTTTGTGAAGAAGTTAAAACAGGAAGATCCAGTGACCCCCATCTCTCAAGCTAATATTGAACCAAGAAAAATAATGTTATCACTGCCCCCCTCCACCAATACACATACAAACTGGGACATGTGTCAATACATAGGGACAGTGGGACACATCATCTACAATGGAAACTTCATGAGAAAATCTGCACAGTGACCACACTGAGAAGTATCCTGCTGGAGAACCGTGGTACAGGACACAGCTTACAGAAAAAGTGACACACAAATGTATGTCTTTAAGAAGAAAGCAGCCCTAAGAGGTGGGGCTGGGGCTGAGCTGGTAGAGCATTTGTGTATCATGAGTGAGGCCTTGGATTTGATCTCCAGCAGTGCATAAAATTAGGCATGGGGGCACATACCTCTAGTCCCAGATTTCTGGAGGATGAGGCGGGATTGGAAGTTCAAGGTCATCCTCAGTTAAATAGCCAGTTTGAAACCAGTTTGGAGTCCACAAGATAATAATAATTATAATAATGAGAAGAAGAGAAAAGCAGACCTAGAGATTTAGGAACGGGACAGAGAGGAGGGTGTCAAAGAATTGGAAGAGAAGGGCAACAAAGGAACCAATGTCCTCAAGAGCTGTTGGAAGCACCTTACAAAATAGGACAATGATCTATTTGCTGCAGTTGATCGGACTTATGTATTTTCTGTCACATGACATCTTTAGGGTGAACTCAAGATTCTTTGAGGTCAACTGCAAACAATATAACACCCACCAAGAGTGGCGTAACAGAGCAGGGATAGATTCTCTCAGGAGTTTAGAGGCTAGTAGCTACCAGTAGTGGTCCAAGAACTCTAGATTTAGGGCCCATAGAAGGTGGGGAAATGGTTCAATAGGAAGAGTGTTTGGCACGCAAGGATGCAGTATAGAGTTGAAATCTTCAGCACCCATGTTAATGTCAGGCAGGCATAGTGATAATATCTGGCTTCCACACCTCCCCACACACAATGTGTACCCACAAACATATGAACACACATACACACATGCACATGCAATAGCAGCAATAAGAAATGGGAACCGGTGGCCTTGGGTGCACCTTGTCTTTTCCTTGTGATTGGACACTGGTACCACTACTCCAAGCACCACATCAGCACTTGATAGAAGAAGAAGAAAGCAGTACCACCAGACAGGGTAGTCATCTTTCATCACGTGACCCCATAGCCCTGCCTCCCATCACCTCAGTAGCTACTGAACAATGAGAATCCTTAGTTTTCTTGTCCTCACTTTCAGGGACACAGGAAGCAGGGGACATGGAGATTTATGTTCCCAGCACCTGTAGTAGAGGCAGGAAAGAAAAAAAGTGATTAGGAACCAGTGTCAGGATATTCAGTGGTTATCTGCTACAAGATCAGTCAGCTGAGTTCTATATATTATTTGGAATAGTCCTGTCATTAGGCCATATGAAAACCTTCCCAAAGACTCAAGTCGGCTACTCATTTTTCTGAATATGAAAAGATTTATGAAAAGGTAGAGAAATACCCTCTGTGTCTTAGAGACTTAGAGACTTCATTGCCTGAAGCTTAAAGACTATCCAATGATTTCATCAGATATACATACGATCATTCAGTTCACTAATTCAAAACTATCCATTCTTGACCGCTCAAATTACCACACAGTATAAAAAATATATATACAGGAGAGGGCCAGTGAGATGGCTCAGTATGTAAGTGTGATTGCTGCCAAGCCTGACAACTTGAGTTCAATCCCTGGGACCCACGTGGTAGAAGGAGAGAACTAATTTCTACAAATTGTCCTCTGATTTCTACACATGTGCCATGGCATGTGTGCCCACACAAAACACACACACACACACACACACACACACACACACACACACACACACCCCAAATGGGTAGATGGATGGATGGATACATAGATAAATAGATAGATAGATAGATAGATAGATAGATAGATAGATAGATAGATAGATAGATAGATGTAATAAAAATACAGGATTATAGGCTAGGAATGTAGCTCAGTTGGTAGAATTTTTTTTAGTGTGCAAAAAGCCCTGGATTCCATCTCTATCTCCACATGAGCATGGTAGTGTGTGCCTGTAATGTTAGCACTGGGCAGGTAGAAGCTTAATGTCATCTTTGACTACATAGTAAGTTCAAGACTAGGAAACCTGAGACCCTGTCTCCAGAATATTCTATGTATACACACACACACAACACACACACACACACACACACACACACACACACACACACACGTACACACACGAGAAATGCTGGCCATGCCCCACCTCCATCTTCACTGGAAAATTTCCAAAGTTTATTTGTCTCCCCAGTTCTAGGAATAATGTTGTACTCTTATTCACAGTTGATTCTAGGTATGTCAAGAAAAAAGACTTAATAAATGAGGTACAAGCAAAATATCAGAAACTCAACATTGATTTACACTAATAAAATGCATTTGGACCATTTATCTAAAAATTGGTCTAACATCCTATTAGGTAGATGTGATAGAAGCATTTGAATGTGCTGTGGGCATTTTACAATACAGTCACAAAACTTCCTTAGACAGAATATTTTACAAGATTATAGGTTGTGCTTATTTTTATGAACACATTTGCATGGCACTTGGCAAGTGTGCGGAGATCGCCTGGTCTTTCTGCCTCCCATGGCCACATAGACTTGGCCACACCGGGACCTGTAATGGCAATGGCTCATCTGTCCTAGACAAGCCTCCATGTCCTGGGTGGTAGGAGGGAGACCGTGCAGCACAGTGAACTCACACAAGATTTGCAAAAGTGGTGCCGTGTTGTGCACCAGCGACCTCAACTACATAAACCCTCCCCAGGTCCGGGTCAGCCTGGACATGTTAGCTAGAGAGTAAAGGAATGACCAAGGGGAGGCCCCTTTCTACACCGGTCTATGCCATATTTAAAGCTAATCTAAGGACATTTTTTTTCCTTTACAGTCCTTTGTGACATGGGACTTCTTTCTTAATAATAAATAATTTCTTTCATACACTTACTTTTTTAACATTTTAATCACATTTATTTATTTTTTGTGTAGCATGTGCTATGGCATCCGTGTGTGTGTGTGTGTGTGTGTGTGTGTGTGTGTGTGTGTGTATGAATGACAGCATTCACAACCTACAGGAGTCATTTCTCTCTCTTTCCATCATATGGTCCCAGTGATCAAACTCCATGCTCGGGCTTGGCAGCCGGTACCTGTACCCACTGAGTCCTCTTGCTAGCCCTTTTTGGGTTTTGATTTTTATTTTGTTTTGGGTTGTTCTTGTTTGTTTGTCTGTTGAGACAGGGTTTCTCTGTGTAGCCCTAGCTCTCCTGGAAGTCGTTCTGCAGTCCAGGCTGGGCTCAAACTCGGAGATCCACCTGCCTCTGCCTCCTGAGTGCTGAGATTTAAGGTGTGTGCTACCACTGCCCAGCTGCTGCCCCATCACACTTCTTTTAAAGTGATTTTTTTAATTTTTAAAAATTACATTTATTTATTTATGGGGATGTAATGTGTGCCACAACATGAATGCAGAGGCAGAGGACAACTGGCAGAACTTCCTGGAATCGGTTCTCTCCTTCCAACATGCAAGTCCTAGAGATGGGGGTCAGGCCATCAGGTCTAGTGACAAATGACAAACACTTTAACCTGCTGAGCCATCTCTCCGGCCCATTTTTTGTTTTTATTGTATTTCTGGATTCCCTGAGGGAAGCACAATAGCCCCTGTTGCTTCTGTGGAGTTTTGACAGCTAGCAACTCTTTCCAGCACACACAGGGCTCTGCGACACACATCATCAATAGTCTTTAGCTCGTTTCATATATAGCCAACAGATTTTTATTGAGCATCTACTTAGGAGCTGATATTCTAAGTGGTGGAATATTGGAAATCTGTGCTGTGGTGAGACCTCCTCACATTACAAGGTAGCTGCTGCTAGCTACAGCTGCGTGTGTATGTATGATGTATGTATGTATGTGTGTGTGTGTGTGTGTGTGTGTGTGTGTGTGTGTGTGTGTCTATGAGGGGTGGATGAATATCGGGATATAATGCATTTGGAAGCCAGAGGACAAATTAGGATGTCCTACCTTCGGCTCTGTCCACCTTTTTTATTCAAAGACAGGGTCTCTCACTGGTCTTGAAGTTGCTGAGTAGGCTACACTGGCTGATCAGAATGCCCCTATCTCTGCTTCAGTTGTAAGAGTACAGTCACATTCTACCCTACCCAGATTTTTCACATGGGTCCTGAGAATTGAACTCGGATCCTCACACTTGCTCCACCAGCCTTTTGCTGACTGAGCCATCTCCCCAGCCCTCAGCTATATTTTTTAAATTAAGAAATGAGAACCAGAAACAGCAAACAAGTCACACAGCTCATCTACAAAGCTGGGTGGGATCTGCCCCACTTTGAATGCCACACTTTTTGCCCAGTATCTTGCTGCTTTCGTCCTGGCCATTGATCTTATCAGAAAGACCTATCCTGGGTACCACACGGCATCTTTTTTGAGACTGCAATTCATGAAATCTGTGAAAGTGTCACAATTCTGGCTTGTTTGCTCCATGTAAGTCTAGCGAAATGAAGGCAGAATGCTTGGAACAAAACTAATATGAGGTGTCCTGTCCCCTGACTCTACATTATGCTATGACAAGTGAAGTCATTCAGGAGATGGTGGTTGAGTCTGGGATGGTAGCTCAGTGGTGAGTGCTTGTCTGTTATGTAAGAGCGCTGGGTTTGATCCCTAGCACCAAGAAACCAAACAGAACAAACATAAACCATGATTGAGTACCTAAGATGGCCACAGAGGACAGGGACCAACAGATATGAACAGTGTACATGCTCCCTGACCTCAGGGAACTTTCCTATGCTGGAGCAACTAAGATACTCTGCTAATTATCACAAGTGGCCCTGAGAGATGTGTCCAGCTCAGACTGAAGGGTTTTGCAAAGAAAGCCATTATCTTCTTAACAATGCTGATCTGCCAAGACAAGGAATAGATAGAAGCAGCAACCAACAATCCTTATTACTTCTCCAGGAGAAGCATTCAGCAAGAAATGCAAGAAAAGAGTGAGGCCCTCATTCCAGACAGAAAAGAAACCTGGGAAGTCAGGAAAAATAAGACTATGGGAGCTGAGAGTGTGACAAGACCCTTATGTCAGCTGGGGTCTACCTATGGAGTGGGGACAGGGAGAGGGAATGTTGGAGAGTAAGGCCAGAGGCTTGACATTGTGCTCCATGCTCCTGAAGATGTTCACAGGCTCATGGGGCACCAGGAATGTTTCTAGAAAGTTCCAAGTTTAATTCTTTTATTTTTGCTGGAAACTTTCCAAGATGAGGTCTCAGCATTACCCACTGCTTATGAAAGAGAAATTGGAGGCTCAGAGAAGCCAAGCCACTTTCCCAAGTTCATACAGCTGAACCATTGACCACAAAATGGGGTTATGTCCTAAAACTTTTGAGAAGTTGCCAAGAGGTGGGAGATAGGTTTTGAGATGAGACTCACCTGTTTATTCTAGTACCTATTTTCACCCTTCTAGATGACTTCCTGACAATATGCGTAGCCGATCAATATTCTTCTCTTTCTCGTGTGGAAATTTATATTGTTTGTTTACACACTTAATGATTACCTCCTCAGTGTATCAATAAAGCAATCTAATAATTGAAATCCTCTGGGATGAAATAGATTATAAATGGAAATTTGTATTTAATGGACGATTATACTTAATGATCAATTAGCTTGGCTAATTTTGCTCTCCCACCTTTCCCTAATAACATTTTGTCAGAGATAAATAGAAGTCGCATAGACTTGAAAAATAAATGCACAGAAAGCCTTAAGTCATTCTGAGTCTCAGGTTTATTCTGTTTGCAGGAACACATCCTAAGGAAATGATCAGGTGCAGATTTGGTGCCCAGTCTTTCGCTGTTTCTACTTATGAGTTTTCTTCCTCCATCCCTTGGAGTTGTAGAAAATAGCCCATATCTGAACTTAGGTAAAATGGTTCCCAGTTGGTTTCTATGGATATATGGTCATAGCCATCCCCTCTGCTGGTCTTACACCTCCTTGATCCACAGGGGTGCAGGGTCTTCACCAGGCATCCTCAGAGTCTCCTACCAAGGTTCTATTATCGCAGCCTTGTGAGGAACCAAACCTTCTTTCCCTAACTCCAAACATCCCAGACCCTCTGCAAGTTCAAAGCCTCCATCATTTCCATCCTGCCTGCGACTTCCTATAGGCTGCACTTCCCATCACTCACCCTCCCAGGAACATGTTTTTATAGCAAGAGCCTGTTGCCTTGTCTCTGGGTCCAAGACATCCAGGGTGCAGCTTGGAAAGAAGAGAGAAGAAAGACATCTGTAGTTTTAAAATGAAACTACAGCCTAGAAATCAGGCAATTTAGTCTCCAAATATTCTCAGTGTTTTACACTAACATTCTAATAAGTCACCTGATTGCATGTATAATAAAGAGCACTAGAGAAACTTTTAATGTCCCACTAGAGGGATTACACATTGGAACAATACACAGCCATTTAAAAGATTCAGTTAAAAAAAAAAAAAAAACTGTTCTAGAGTTTAGGAAGCATACTTTTTTTTTTTTCAAAAGGCTTTTCTTCCAGCTTTTAAAAAAATGTACTTTTTGTTTGCTCAGAGGTAAGTGTGTGCCACGTTGAGTGAGTGGAGATCACAGGAGAGCTTTCAAAAGTCACTTCTTTCCTTCCATTGTGGTCAAGAGGGAGTGAAGTCCTGAGTGCTCCGTATTGTTTGGCAAGGACACAGCCATGTTAAGGACCGCAGTGCCTCAGCCCCTGCCTCCTTGTTCAGCTGTACGCAGTGACTCCCTGTTCGGCTGTCTATAATAAACACGTTGAGCCTCCAGGGTGCTGTGGCGTCTCCAGCACAGAGTCCGGTCCACCTAGTCCCAACGTTTCTGTCTGTGTGTTTGTCTTGTCTTCACTCCCTCACCACCCCAGTCGGTCAAACCCTAAAGCTGTGCAAGAACACAACACACTGTGTGGGTCCTGAGAATCCAGCTCAGTGTGTCGGGCTGGAGACAAATGCCTTTACATGCTGAGCCATCTCACCAGGCCCACTTTATATATGCATAATTTTTATTTACTTACGTAGTGTGTGTGTGTGTGTGTGTGTGTGTGTGTGTGTGTGTGTGGCATGCCACTGTCTATATATGGAGGTCAGAACACATGCCATCTCACCAGCTCTAAAAGACCTGTTACACACTTCTTGGTTTTTTGGGGGGTTTTATGTTTATTTCTGATAATTTTGGCAGTGCTAAGGACTGAACCCAGGACCTTGTATGTGCCAGGTAAGCACTCTATGACTGAGGCATATCTCTAACACGTACCCATGATATGCTAATGTTTAGGTCATTTACAAGGCAGGTGTGTGCAATGTAATATCTACCTCAGAGTTTACTTACATGCGCAGGATTTAATAATAGTCCACAAGCAGGGGGAGTGCTTGAGGTTACTTTCCTTCTTATGTTACTGTACATTCTCCCCATTTCTTCTTACCCTTCTGTTATCTTATCATGCTATCTCTTGCCCCACTACAAGGATGTTTATATGTGTGTGCACATACCCAGGTGCATGTGTACGTGTGTGCATGTGTGAGTGCATGTGTGATCGCATGTTTATGTGTGTGGTGTGTGTTTGTGTGTGTACATGTGTAATCACATATCACTTGCCTTTTCTCCAGAACAGCTAACACACAAGGAAAACAGTGACTGTAGCCTATCTCCACAGACTTACTGGTGGGAACTTACAAACAAACTTGAGGGCTGGAGACAGATCATCGGTTAAGAGCAGTTCCCAGCATCCACACTGGGCAGCTCACAAGCTCCTATAACTCCAGCTCCAGGGAGACTTGAAGCCTCTGATCTCCTCAGGCACCAGCACTCACACTCATAAACTCACAGACATACAGACGTAATTAAAATAAAAATTAATCCTAAATAATGAACTTGAAAAGCCTGTAAAATCACAGCATAGGGTGAAAAAAAAACACAGAATGCAGAAGGTATAATGAAAAGAAAAGTCAGTGTTTACCAGGACAAGCACTGTGTGACTTCTTAGAATTCTTTTGTTTTTCCTTTAGAGAAGCAACAAATTATACAAACCTGTGTTTTGACCAAAATCAGCTCTCCGGCAATGTGCAATTTTCTGAAACAGGCCTAAGGTTTGGATGCCCCTATCCCACCCCAGATGTTTGACTAATTTGTTGTGTGTTTGGGAACAAGTTGCTAACCTCTCCGGGCTTTAGTTTTGTTATTTCAACCCACCACCTGCCAGCACTCTCTTTGGTTTCATAGATACTAACTTAGTGAGTGTTGACGTCTTCCCTGTGAGAAAGCCACTGTTATGGACCCTGGAAGGAATGGAGAAGGAAAGAGTTCCATCCTCACTCAGGCTAGTCTTTTCTGTTGCTGGATCAGACACCCGGAGTTGAGTCATGTGTAAAGAGATGCTGTGTATTTGGCCCATGGTTCTGGAAGTCCAAGAGCAGGGTGCGAGCATGTGCCTGGCCTCAGGTGAGGACCTCACAATGTGTGTGGAGGAGACAGCCGAAGCAAAGCTGCCGCTTTGCTTTGTCACCGCCCACCTAAGCCATTCCTGTGCACACTGGTCTCACAAGAAAAACTAATCTCTTCCAACACCACCTTTCAACGAGTGTTTCTGAATATGGCAAACTGCATCCAAGCCAAGAGTCAGAATTCAGATCCAGGTAGTCTGGCTCCAGATCCCGTTATGTCAGCCTTATGGTACTTATGTCACCTGACACTAGCAACACATAGGCAGAACTTTGTGGATGCAAGATACTTTCATAGTCCTAGGCACATCACATTCCTGTATTCCCTAAATCTTTTCTCTTTGTATCCCTTGAATTTTCTTTTGAAAATCCGACTGGGGAAATTACTCTAAGTTGTATTTTATGAAGGAATGACTGTCCTTTCCTTAAGTATTCCTTAACTCTTCATCTTCCAAGCTCATCTGTTTCATGCTGAATACTATTCAGCAGAGGGTGAGGGAGATTTTGTCATTAGATGCCCTGGCTCCTGAGCATCCTCTTCAGAGTGATGATGATAACCATTGCCTTTCCATGCATCGGGCGAGGACCTCATGAGGTGAGGACCTCACAAGGACCACAGAACTGGGGACTGGATCAAGTGCAAAACCCAGCCTGCCTTTTTGATTCATCAATAGAAAGAAAGAAAGAAAGCAGGCAATCAGTATTCTAATTAATTAGAGCAAATATGACTAGAACATAGAACATTCATATTTTAGTATTTTATCTTTCAAAAACTATATAGACTGTATGCCTCAACTATGGAATGGGATTTCTAGATTTTTTCTTCCCTGTGTTTTAATATTAAAAATTTAGTTACCTACAAAGACAACTGCAACCAACTGGTATCTAGAGGAACCTCCAAACGCTTCTTCCAGCTGTGGTGCAGGCCAGTGTTTGTAAGACCCAGATGGATGAGGGAAGAGATGGGTGCTGCCACACCATGTCTTTTATACTGTGTAAGAAACAGCACACACTAAGTCAGCATGCTAATAGCACAGTTTTACTCCCACAAATACACCTTTTTCAGGTAAGAATCACATTAAGATTCTCCCTTACGCATAGCATTCCATACCAGAATGTTCAGCAGTGTGGTGCCCAGCCTCCAACCTCATCCCCACCCCACCCCTGCACACTCCTGGCTCTCTCGCATATTGGGAAAGTCTTTCCCCACATATATGGACACTCAGCCCGCCTAGAGTCCCTCCTCATTCACCTGTGAGAAGCAGGAGCCCATATATAACTTACTCTTGGGAGGATGGTCCTTGGGAGAAGCCAGGCAGGCAACCTGGGACTCCAGTATCTGCACATGCAGAGCATCTCAGGCTCAGGGAGACATATCTGCCTCTTCCACTCACTCTTCATCTTTACAAGAACCACAATAGGGCAAGCTGTGTCCCTATGAGCTATATGGCCTAGCCAATGGTCCCTTTTGCTAGTCTGAGGAATGTATTTCCCTGGTAGAACTTTGGCCATCTGCTGTATTTCCTGGGATGAAAAGACTAGGCTGGGAGTATGGCTCAGTGGTAAAACACTTGCTTAGTGGGTAGGGCCTGAAGGTACAGTTCCTGGAAGAGAGAGACAGAGGCAACCAGGGTTAGTGAGGAGGGAGGGCAGTAGGTAAATAATGGAAGGAAAGGGATGGGAAGAGAAAGGAAGAGGAGTCGGGAGGGGAGGAGAGGAGGACGAGAAGGACAAATTCCAGAACTCAGGAGGCAGAAAGAGCAGGTCTCTAGGACTCACTGGCCAGCCAACCTAAGCTAACTGGCCAGCCTCAAGCCCAGTGAGAGGCTTTGTCTCAAAAAAAATTAGAGAGCACCAGAGGGCTGACATCAGAAGCTGACCTCTGGCTTGCAATGTGCATACATACATATGGATTTGGGACACTTACCTAGAAGAACTTAATCATTTGCTGAGATCCCCACTGAGCTAGTAATTTTAGACCTTAGAAAAAAGAAAGTATTAATGGACAGTTCATTAGGATGAGCAGATCTCAACATTTGGGGAAGAAAGAGCAGTCTCCAGGGGTCTATCAGGTGACCCAACTGAGTTCTTGGATATGAGACTGGCACAAATGTACAGTGACTATTAATTAGAAACTCACTTAAATGTCAATAAGCACAGCAGCATTTGGGAGAGGTCAAACTGAACTTGCCTGGAGGCGGAGCTGAGATGGTAATCTAAGCTTGAGTTGCTGCAGAGCGTAAGATCCTTCTCAGTATGTCATATCCAAATATCACTTCAGAAGAACAGGAACATGAGCATTTCAAAAGAATGCGCACGGGGGTGGGGGGGGGATAGTTCAGGCAACCATAGACTCAAGTTACTTATCTAAAGAATCTTAGGGCATACTCAGCTCAAGGAAGAACACTGGCCTGAGGGACAGGCCCACAAGCTGGTGACCTGCTTGTGTAGGTGACCAAGTTGGAATGGGAGGCCTTGGATCCTTCCTATCCCTAAGAAGCAAAGGACAGGACTTTGTGCTGCTCCTGAATGGAAATGCTTTGGTCCACAGCTAGCGGCAGAAGCTGGTGCCTAGGAAACTCGCAGATGTGGGGGGGAGCTCAGAAAGGCTTCTTTTTAGGGACTACATGGACACAGGTCTCCGGAAGTGTGGTGTCACTTCAGGACAGGGAGGAGTGAATACATGAATGAGAAATGAGGTCTTGAGAGGATAGTCCTCAATCATTTATGTTTTAATTGAGATCAAGAAAAACGAATTAATCCCTTTAAGAGGTCATATGATTCTCTAATCTGTCATTTTTGTCTCCTGTAACCATTTCTGTGAAATTCACAAAACAGAATGACTTGGGAGGAAGTGAGTAAATCTGTTCTCTTGTATCTGGAGGGGAACCAGGAGTTGGGAGAAGGCAGAAAGGGCAGGTGTGGGGACAGTGGAGAGGAAGAGGAGCAACCAAAGGGTTCGAGCAGGCCAGCCGCTGATGGTTCCAGAGGCCATGGGTTCCTTCTATAGACCTGTGGGAAAGAGGAGGGAACTCCAGCCCAGGAGCAAGAACAGCCCTGGAAACTGCTGATGGGTGCCTTACACCTCTTCCACCCCCGTACGGGAGTGCGATGGTGGTGCATCCCCAGTGGTCCCCATGATTCCGTACAGGAGTGTGATGATGGTGCATTAGCAGTGGTCCCCATGATTCCATAGAGGAGTATGATGGTGGTGCATCCCCAGTGGTCCCCATGATTCCGTACAGGAGTATGATGGTGGCACATTAGCAGTGGTCCCCGTGATTCCGTACAGGAGTATGATGGTGGTGCATTAGCAGTGGTCCCCGTGATTCTGTACAGGAGTATGATGGCAGTGCATTCCCAGTGGTCTCCCTGACTGCCTGTCATTGGTGGATGAAGTCTGGCCTGGGAATGGAGACTGAGAATGGAGAAAGGCCCCCATACAAGCTTCTACTTTAACTAATTTCCCTTTATTTATCAAAAAATGAGGGATTTTTGCCCTCCAATTTTAAAACGCAAGCTCCTGAAGGTTGCACCAGACACTCTTGATATATTCTAGAGACACTTTGTGCCACATGAAAACAGAAGTGTGCTTTCTTCTCAAAAACTCTGTCTTGTTCAAAATTTGCTTAAAGGAGAGCACTGAAAAGTTTGAATCTAGCTAAACATCAAGAGAGCAATCAAGTATACTTATACAGTCTGGGTGGTTGGTGTGTTTGCTGTTCACACTCTTGTGTTCTTCTACATGTTTGAAATTTCTAATAATACAATACTGGGAAAAAAATCTTACTATACAAAATAAGGTTTTTTTTTCTTGTTTAGACCTTAGAAAAAAGAAAGTGTTAATGGACAGTTCACTAGGATGAGCAGATCTCAACATCTGGGGAAGAAAGCACAGTCTCTGGGGGTCTATTAGGTGACCCAACTGATTTCTTGGGTGTCAAGACCTTCTGTGGATATGAGACTGGCACAAATGTACAGTGACTATTAATTAGAAACTCACTTAAATGTCAATAAGCACAGCAGCATTTGAGAGAGGTCAAACTGAACTTCCCTGGAGGCGGAGCTGAGATGGTAATCTAAGCTTAAGTTGATACTTCACAGACACAAGATACCAACCTTGGGCCTGGAGAGATAGTTCAGTCAGCAAATAAGAACACATACTGCTCTTGCAGAGGATCCAAGTGCAGTTTCCAGCACAAAGTGGGTACCACACAACTGTCTGTAACTCCAGTTCAGGGGATCTGGTGCACTCTTTGATCTCCAAGGGTATTTGCACTCACATGTACATACCCACACACAGACACACATGCTTCCAAATAATTTGATTTTTTTTATGTTAAGATACCAACCTCGTTTAATCTTACCATTGTCTAAAATAATTCACCAGATGATGAAAGCGTTGTCTCTATCTGTTTCTTGTTTTTGCTTATCTTTTGCTCGATACCAGACTAAGATCACACAAAAATGGGCATTTGGTAAAGGCAGTTTTCATTACTACCCACTCAAAAATCAGAGAAATATATTATGCTGCTCTTCTTGCAAAATAATTCAATTAGAGGAATCCAGCCATGAGGCTTGATGATGAATATCCAATTTGATTATCTGTGAAATGCATCCACCATAGCTTTGCTAAGTAGTCCGCAGATGCTCAGGGAAGGTTAATATATTCTCTGTGAGGAACTTCAGTTTACTTCAATTTGGGCTTTTGCTCCAAGCTGGACTTTAATGATGAGATGGAATGTAAAATACACTCATGAAAAGATGTCCAGCATAACTAATTACCAAGGGACAAAATTTACACATTCTGCCTTAAAGTGTGAGTCGTTTCTGTGTCTGTGAGTTTTATAAATGGGTTTCTGAGGAACTGATTTAAATTTTCAGTCATTCTTTCTAACTGTAGTTTACTCTCCAGAGCATTAGGAAGTTAGGAACATGGAGGCAAGGCATCATTGGTACCTGTAAAACAGGTGCTCACAAAAAATATAAACAATCACCACAATATTTTTTTCAAAATCTAAACAAAAACTAAAACACACAGTGGAGCTATTTCTTGTCTTAGGTTTCACCTAAATTCATCCTTGCTCGTGTATTTTCACAGTGGCTCTTGTTTTCAGCTGTCTGCAGTTATAAAGTTGCCCTCACCATCTCTCTTGCTGATTCATCTATTTCTAGAGCACTGTAAATGAGGAGCATCTATGAACAGGGAAAAACTGTCAGTAGTGAATTAAAAATTACCTAAGGAACTTATGTTTTTTTAAAAAAACATGATTTAAAAAAATCACTCCAGTAAGTTTGTGAAGGAAGTTTGATTTCAAAGAAACAGTGGTGTCTAAAATCTTTAAGTGACTCTGCGGTCCTGCCTTCTGAGAGGCGGAGCAAACGAAAGTACCATTGTTGGCAAGCACTGACACACGGTAAGGAGTCTTACAGATATCATATACAAAACACTAACATTCTTGTACCTACAGCCAAAAGAAACCAAATACACCCTCATCTTCCAAGACTATGATATCTAAGTCCTTTCGTCATTAAAAAATCAGCTCCCCAACTTGCTATTCTTACCCAATACCTAAAAGTAGTTTGTGATGAGTCTCCCCAAATTATAAAACCTGATTTCCATTTATTCTTAGATAATTTGCAGGTACTTGTTTTACTTAAATATTGGACAGAAAAACCAATTGGCTCACTTAATGATTATCCTGCTCAAACTTTGGCTATTAAAAAAAATTTTCAGGTGTCAGAAGTTCAACCCTTTGCTGATAAGCAAAATTGTGTTTTAATTAGAGAACAGGGAAGGAAATGCTGGTGTGTGTGCAGTGTGGACTTCCCCACACTCTGGTGTCACTCAGTAGAGCCTCTTCCTGTACTAGCGACAGTAGTGGAGCCAATGTTAGAAAAGCAGGCTACCGAAAGAAAGCAATGTCGTAACGGAGGTAATAGTCAGCAAACTGCCTACTGCTTCTAATCAAAGTGTTCACGACATAAATCTGTTTCCCCCGTTCCTTTAAACACTATTAAAGCCTTAGATGTACTCAGCCAGAAAAACAAAACACAACACAATATTTTAGTCATGCTTCAAAACGCCACATTTTAATCTTGTGCTCAGACAACAGGCAACTGGAAAGTTAGGAGTTTGCCCCAGCCCAGTGAGAACAAGATGGGAGGAAAAAACAGCATCAGAAGCACATTCCTACTAACAGCAGATGATAAGGAACACCCATGCCTGTTATATAAATGACTAGAAACACAACTTACCTTACCAAAAGGTAGGGCAGGTAGGGGGAACACACAGGAATGGGGAGACCAGGTGAATGAAGTGTGAAGGAACACATCAGGGCTGAGTCTCGAGCAAAATCCCAAGGTGTTAAGAGAGGGATTTGGGATCTCCTCTCAAATGGCTGTCATACATACCTCTGGTCCCTCCCTGAAATATTCGAACGCAAAGGTATTGCTGATTGGCATGAACCACGTGCTGTCTCCATGCTATTAGAAGGACAATTCCAGAAGCCCCTGGTCCACTAAATGACTCCGCTCTGCTCCCCAAGGAGGATGCATAGTCCGTGCCACCTCCTCGGAATGGCACAATCTCCCCGAGATGAGTGGCACAATCTGCCAGACAAAAGTTCTCTTTGGCATAGACTTCTGTACACTGAGCAGGCACAAACACAGCCATGCAGCCTGAAAGCCTTGATGCATCATGGAATGAGGCACGCAGCCTTTCTGAAAGAGCTACGTGGAGGGATTGTTGGCTCTGCCACCTGAAATTTGCAATCGGAGAGGTTCTTAAAATACCACAGGGATCACAAATCCTGGGAAAGAATTTCATATGGAGGAAACACAGACACACACACAGACACACACACACACACACACACACACAGAGAGAGAGAGAGAGAGAGAGAGAGATGCACACACACACACACACACACACACACACACACACACACACACACGCCATCTCAGTTGGCTTGTTAAACCTTTCTCCCAGCACCAAATCTCTGCTCCCCTCAAATAGACATATGCTTGTATGTTTTAAATTTTTTTAAAGTGTATAAATTAACAAGTCAGTGCTGTTCTGTAGCAAAGACAGGCTCACCATTTTCCTTCAAAAGGCATTTAGGACTAAGCATTAGAGAGAAAAAAAAAAAGCCAAAAAGCTGACAGAAATGAAAAGCAGATGACAGAGACATTGTAGCTTAGGAGAATGCTCTCCCCTAGACTGTGTGAATCAAGGTAGCACACACACCACGCCACTTTTGTTCTGTCTTGAGATAGATCCGTGGACCGGGCATGGCAACACACAATGGGTATTTAAGCCAGTCAGTCTTAGCAAATTAGGTAAATTAGAGATCATTCGATGGCATTCTATTGTTGCTATTGTAATCACAGTCATTTTCCCTGGTAATGGTGCTTCCTGATGAAGTGCGGTCCTCAGAGCATAATTGTGAAAAGATACCAAAAGATTCGGGGATGCGACATCTGCTTTGAAAAGCTCTTCAGATTCAAATTGGCATTTTACTTTATCTTGAAAATTTATTAGCGATTCAGCTCATGCCCGGTTTAAATGCGAAGGTGAAGGCAGGGTGGTTTCCATCTATGAATTATTCAATCTCCGCCTGGCGAGATTGCCATCCATGAACTGACGCTCTGACAGTCCCTTCGCAGAGCCTCCATTACGCTTGTCATTTTTATTTCTTTATCTACGATCTCCTTCTCAGTTACCCGGCTACTCCCTTAGGGCTTGGATTCACAAACCCAGTAGTTCAGATTGGCAATCACTTCAATGTGCTGCTTTCTAAAATCGCTGTCTCCACGGGCTGTCATTTTTCTTTTTCTCTTCCCCCCAAATCATTAAAAGCCATGTCCATGATGATATCTCTTAGGCTCTTTGGTTTGATGAATTTTACACACACACACACACACACACACACACACACACACACACACACACACACACACGAAAGAGAGAGAGAGAGAGAGCGCGCACTTGGAAGGAGAATTATGTTCCTCTAAGCATCACAAGAGAAGTCAAGCACCCTTCTTTGTTGTCAGATTGACCCATCCTAGCAGCTAGCATAGCACCGTGCAGGAAGGAGCCAAGGCTAAGGCAGGCTCGCTGGCACCCTCATTTCAGCCCAACTTGATGAGGACTGCCAGGCAGAAAGACTAATCCAGACCGCTGTGTGCTTAGCAAGCACAATTAGTTAGGACATTAGACTGTCACTCTTCCAGGCTCCACCTGCACACAGACGGCAGCCCCAGCAATTCTCCACTTGATGGCTGGTTGTGTCCCTGCTAGGCGACAGCAGTCCTGCATCCAGAAAGGACTGGGATTGAGTTAGGCCAATGAGTCTGGTTTCTCCTTTAAAGCATGATCTAACTGAGGAGTCGGGGGTTACACCAGTCCTGTGACCAGCCTTAGTGGGAGCTGGGGAGTCCCACAGTGCCAGTGCGGTGAGTTGCCCAGGCCTGAGTCAGACAAATCATGCCAAGCATTGTCTCCTGCAGGTACAACAGCATGGCACAAAAAGCACCCCCTCCCCCCAAATATGAGGTGGGAAAGCAGCCGAACTCCATCATACACAGTTTGGTTAGCAAGCTCCGAGCAGTACCTGCCCAGCTGAGAATTCATGTTGCCACGTCAGAAGCCGCCGTGCACATTCAGACCGCATCTCGGCTCCTGGCTTCACGAAGGTAATGATCTTCGTGTGAGACGCTAGGCAGCAGCAGGAAAATCAAAGTTTAAAACTCGGTTGCTTTGTGCCTAGCTGTCCGCCTCTGCTTTGTCGCATCTCAACTGGCAATCTGCGGGAGCAGGAGCTGGCATCTGCAGGAATGCAGTATGACACAGCAGTCAGCTGACCTGTAGGGTGTTATCGTTCAATGTCCTGTACAGAAGCAGGACAGTTTCTAAGGTGGCACCAGGCAGATGACCCTGGACGTCAACAGTGGCTGCAGGACTGCAGGCTCCGTCTATCCACCTGGCAGTCATTTCTTGGATATGTTTTCACCGCTGCAGTTTTAACTCAAGACTGAATGAATCATTTCCATCCTGCTTGCTTAGCTGACAAGTCATTCTTGAAGTGACTGTTGCATGCAGAAACGGACTAAAACCATCACTGCCCAAGTCGCTGGAATTCCTTGAAGTGTCTATGGAAGAATTCTTGCTCATGTTTTGGTTTTTAAAGCACTCTTCCTTCTCCCCCTCCTCCTCCTCCCCCCTTCCCTCTCCTCCCTGTCCTCCTCTCCTTAATTCAGGTAGAAATTGTCTTAAGCTCCGTGTATGCTATAATGAATTCGAAGATTGTACCTAGTACAACGAGCAATAGAGAAAACTGGAAAGTAAATTAGTCCAGCAGAAACCCTAAATCATGGTCATCGCTATAAAGTAGTATGCGTGCTTCTGCTGTGGAACTTGGGTGTGTGTCTCAATTAAGGTGACAAAGGAGTAAAAGGCTTTGTATGGGTATTACCCCAGTGGTTTGAGGAACTGCTAAAATAAGAAAGCAGTCATTGCCAGGCATTTGTTTAACGACTGTAATCATACTGAATTAATTTAACTTGCTGCAATGTTTAACAGAAAGTCAATTATAAATTTGAGCTAAAAGAATAATAATAGCAGAATTTGCATAGCACCATCCTCTAAGGGCATAGCCTCTAAAGAGACTTCTTGTCCTCATCATTTAAAAGCATTCTGAAAGGACTGTTTGCTCTATGGAACAACCCATGAGCAGCTATTCCCAGGTCAGGTGCTGGGATGCTGGGCAGAATGACATCATATATCTATTATAGGATGGCATACAGGTGATTGCCCCATGGATGAGTGCATGCTCTTCGTTTTGCAAGGGGTTTTGGTGATCTTTTCTCCACCGTTCACTTATGAATTTCAGTTTTCTGTTTGCCTCTTGAGATATGACCCTCACTCAAAAGAAAATGATTTCAAAGGGCAGAGAAGTCAAAACTAGATGAACAAACACCCTCCATGTAATTATAGTATTAAATGGTATCTAAATAAGGGACTGATGCCACTTTTATAGTTTACTGGAGATGTGCTGAGAAGTGTTACCCAGAGATAGCCGAAACTAGACTAGGCTGCCCTTTTTAGCTCACATTAATAGAACTAAATGATTTGTCTCTTAGATGTACCTTGCTGGCTCAGTTGGTAGAGCAACTGCCTTACATAAACTGAGCCCTGGGTTTGATCTCCAGGATCCCATAAAACCAGGCCCGATGGTGCATAACTATACTCCCAGCATTCAGGAACTAGAAGCAGGAAGACCAAAAGTTTAAGGTCGTCCTCAGCTGTATAACCAATTTGAATAGTGAACTTGAACCTGAGCTATAATGAAACCATGTCTTAAAACAAACAAGCAAATTACCAAAAGATAGCCTGCTGGCAGAGAACAAGCCCTTCATGACACAAATCAGTGAGTGTTGGGTGACTCCTCAGAAGTACTTGCCATTTTTTAAAGAAAATTCAGCTTCCATTGAAGGTGTGTGTGTGTGGGGGGGGGGGGTCCCTGATGGTGGACTCTACCAAGCATCAGCTCTTCAGGTAAAAACTGTGACTGAGATGCTCAGTGTTCTGGGAGGGAGGTCGCTGCTCCTGCTTTATCTTGTGGAAACTTTTGTGCCTGAGGTTCTGACCTGCTGGTGGCTGCAGGGAAGACCGGACCTGAAGCAAAAGTCAGGGAGGGTGGTGGTCAGTGTGGGTGCTGGTGGCAGCTGTCACCCCAGTGGCTCTTGCCTTCCTTGGGGACCTCCTACCCTACTTTGTGATTTTTTTCTTAGGCCCTGTCTACCTCGTAATGACCCAGGCATTGCTATTTTTACAATACTTCCCTATAATTAGTTCTACTGAATACTCCAAGTGGATGTTTTGTCATCACTGTTTTTTAGGTTTTATATTTGTGATTATGAGTGTGTGTGTGTGTGTGTAAGTGCATAAGTACATATTGTGTGTGTGTGTGTGTGCGCGCGCGCGCGCGGGCGTAAGTGCATAAGTGCATTGTGTGTGTGTGTGTGTGTGTGTGTGTGTGTGTGTGTATGAAAGCCAGAGGTAGATGTCCAGTGTCTCCATCTTATTTTTGTTTTTTGTTTAGTTTTTTCCTCTGAATTTGTTTTGAAAATAATTTTTCATGCAGTATATTTTGATCCCGGTTTCCCCTCCCTCATCTCCATATCCTCCCCACCTCCTCACTTACCCAACTCCATGCTTTCTTTCTCTCTCTCTTTAGAAAACAGACCAAAAAAAGAAAAGAAAAGAAGACAAAAGAGCACAGGAAGCCATACACACCCAGGCACACATGCATGCATGCTTGTATGCATGTGCATGCGCACACCACACACATCACCACCACCACCCAAAATCAGAAACCATAATATACAAGCCAAAGACCAATAAGATTAAAACTGCCCAAAGAAAGCAGGAGGATACAAAATAAGTCTCTGGGAACATTATTGAGTTTGTTTTGAGTTGACCTTCTATTGTAGGGTATGGTTCCTGCCCCTAAGTGTGGTTTGCATACCCAGTGAGAATCTTTGGAGAAAATCAATTTTTTCCTTTGCAAGTGATGGTCAGTTACAGACAGCTTCTTGGTTAGAGATGGGAGCTCATGTCCACTTCTCCCTCTCAGTGCCAGGACCCCATTTGGGATTACTGCTGCAGACTCTATGAGTTCATATCTACGTCAGTCCTGTTGCGTCTAGAAGACCTTGTTTGTTTTCTTGGTGTCCTCCCTCTGCTCTGACTCTTACGATCTTTCTGCCTCCTTTTGTGAAGAGTTCCCCGATCCCCGAGGAGAGGGATCTGATGGAAACATCCCATTTTGGACTGAATGTTCCAAGACTTGTGACTCTCTGAACAGTGTTCAGTTGTGGGTCTCTGTATCAGTTCCCATCTACTGCAGGAGGAAGCTCCTCTGGTGATGACTGAGGCAATGATCTATGGGAATAGCGGAATGCCATTAGGAATCATTTTATTGCTACGTTCCTTTAGAAAAACAAGAGTATTTAGTTTTCCCCTAGGTCCCTGGCCTATCTAGTCTCAGGTTCTCGGCCAATCAAACAGTATTGGGCATGGGTTCCATCTCATGGAGTGGGCCTTAAACCCAATCAGACAGTGGTTGGTTACTCCCACAACATTTGTACCACTATTGCACTAGTACATCATGCAAGCAAGTCACTGGTGTAGATCAAAGGGTTTGTAGCTGGGTGGATGTTTACCTTCCTCCTCTAGCAGCATGCAGACAGTACCATGAACACTACTAAGTAGAGATCAAGGCTCTAGTTAGGCATCAATCGACTCAACTTTATTTTTTAAGACAGGATTTTTTACTGATCCTGGAGCTCTCTGATTCAGCTAGCCCGGCTGACCAACAAACCCCAGGGATCTTCCTGTGTCTTCCTCCCAAGCCCAAAGACTATAGGTACACACCACTGCCAAGCCTGGCTTTTACATGGGTGCCAATGATCAAACCTACTTGTGCAAGCCTGGCGCAACAGCATTTTAAAACTGAGTTATCTGCTCAGTCTCTCTGGAGTTTCGCTTGTTTGTTGTTTTCTTTAAGACAGGGTCTAATGTAGCCCAGGCTGGTCTCAAACTCAAACATAAGCTAGGAATGACCTTGAACTGATCCTCCTGCCTCTGCTTTCCAAATAGCATGGGCCACCATACCCAGTTCCATGTAAAGGTTTTTGTTTATTTGTTAGTAGGTTTTTCTTTCTTTCCTTCCTTCCTTCCTTCCTTCCTTCCTTCCTTCCTTCCTTCCTCCCTCCTTCCCCCCCTCTCTTTCTTTCTCTTTTTCGCACATTTAAATTTGTGTTTATAGGCCAGGTGGTGGTGGCAAAAGCCTTTAATCACAGCACTCAGGAGGCAGAGGCAGGCAGATCTCTGTGAGTTCGAGGCCAGCCTGGTCTACAGAGTGAGATCTGGGACAGGCACCAAAGCTACATGGAGAAACCCTGTCTCGAAAAACCAATAAATAAATAAATAAATAAATAAATAAATAAATAAATAAATAAATAAATAAATAAATAAATTTGTGGTTATAAATTCAAACACATTTATGTATGTTATATTTTAAAACAAGTATAGAAACATGAAAGTAATCCTTAAACTTGCCTATCTTTATTATTCAAATTCTATATGAATCAATAAAGATTGAAATTAACTGAGGAAATCAACATTTGTGGTCTGTTCATATGGCCCTGGATGTGGGGGCAGTCTGACCACATATGAGCACCCTTCCACAGCTCCTGGCACCCTTCTTCTCCAGCAGTGCTGTCATGGAGACCTTTTGTTCAATCCTGTCTCCTTGCATGTGTTGTGAGCTCTCTGAGAGTGGGGTCCCAGGACTGTGGCACATCCCTCTCGATGACCTCATTGCCTTCATTCTCCCTATCTGCCCTCACTGTACACAATAAGATGAGTGTTACTGAAGATAGGTCAGAGACATCCATGTTTCCAATTTGAGAATGTGATTGTTTTAGTTAGGGTTTTTATTGTTATAAAGAGACACCATGACTGTGACAACTCTTACAAAGAAAAATATTTAACTGGATAGCTTACAGTTTCAGAGGTTTAGTCCATTATCATCATTTTAAGACATGGCAGTGTGCAAGCAGACATGGTGCTGGAGAGGGAGATGAGAGTCCTACACCCTGATCTAAAGGCAACAGGAAATGAACTGAACTAGGTGTAGCCTGAGCTTAGGAGACCTCAAAGCCAGCCCCCACAGTGACATACTTCCTGCAACAAGGCCACACCTACTTCAAAAAGGCCACACCTCCTAACAGTACCATACCCTATGAACTTATAGGGGCAATTACGTTCAAACTACACAGTGATGAGTTTCTTTCATTGCAGGCCATCCTGAAATTACATGCTTCATAAGAACTGAAGGATGCTGATCCTGTACTGTAAATGTTGACCTAAAAATCACATAAAAAAATAGAAAGAGAGAGAAGGCTGGTAGTGGTAGATCATGTTGTAATCCCAGCATATGGCTGAGACAGGAAGCTCCCTTGTGTGTTTGAGGCCAGCCTGGAGTTCTGAGACAGCCTGGGAAACAGAGTGAGACCAAACATGTTGAGAGAGAAAAAGAAAGACACAGAGAGAGAGAGAGAGAGACAGAGAGACAGAGAGACAGAGAGACAGAGAGAGAGAGATATCAATGACAGCTAAGTGAAAGAGTATTAATCAAAGCCCAATGTAGTTAATAAATATTGGTTAATTTTAGATATTAGTCACAAAAAAACAGGGAAATGTTTTATTTATTTATTTGTATTTTGGAAAAATAGACCAATGAGGAAGTGACTCTCACTGGCTGTTATACTTTGGGTCTTAAGTATTTCTTGGAAGATTAAATGTTGAAGGACTGGTTTCAGCCTGTGGTGCTCTTGAGGGGTGATAGGACTGTCAGGAAGGAAGTAGAGCCTAGTTGATAATGTTGGGTCATTAGGGATGGACCCTTAAGAGCACCTTGATGCCGCAATCTGTGTCCTTCTCTCCTATATTCTGGCCATCATGATGTGAGCAGCTTTGCTCTATCCCACCACCCCACCAGGACCTTCCTCCTCAACACAGACTGAGAAAGAAACAGGGCAAAGCAAGCATGGGTCAGAAGCCTGGAAGGCATGACTCAGAGTAAGTCTTCCCTCTTGGAAGTGGTTTCCTTTTGTCACTCTCCCTCAGTCCTCTGCAGCTCCTCATCAATCTTCCTTCCACCTTCTCCTCCACCTCTTCCTCCTTTTTTTTTTTTTTTTTACCATATGCATTCTGGAAGTCTTGAAAGGCTACAGATTACTTTTCAATAATGTTCTTCAATGCAGATGCAATATGATACACAGAATTACCAAGGAAATGAATTGTATTAAATATCTCACTTAAGAACTCCCAAGATGAAATTGCAGAGTCTCATTGTCTGTGTTCCTGTGATTATTCACTAAAAAAGTATGTTCAAGAAAAGCCTCGGGGCTGGAGAGATGGCTCAGAGGTTAAGAGCACTGACTGCTCTTCCAGAGGTCCTGAGTTCAATTCCCAGCAACCACATGGTGGCTCACAACCATCTGTAATGAGATCTGGTGCCCTCTTCTGGTGTGCAGGCATACATGCTATATACATAATAAATAAATAAATCTTAAAAAAAAAAAAAAAAAGAATTTGAATTAAAAAAAAAAAAGCCTCGATAAGATATAGAGCAGAGTCAGACCGTGGTGGGACATGACTTTAATCCCAGTACTTGGGAGGCAGAGGCAGATGGGTCTCTGAGTTCAAGGCTAGCCTGGTCTACAGAGTGAGTTCCAGAACAGCCAGGAACACACAGAGAAACCCTGTCTCAAAAAAAAAAATAGATTGGAGAAGATTAAGATTATCATGTGTGCCTGGTACATTATAGACAGTGACAGTGAAAGTAAATGTTGCTGTGGGATGTTCTGTATGGCAAATGTGTTGCTCTGATTGGTTAGTAAATAAAACACTGATTGGCCAGTAGTCAGGCAGGAAGAAGTATAGGCGGGACAAGGAGGAAAAGAATTCTGGGAAGTGGAAGGCTGAATGAGAGACACTGCCAGCTGCCACCATGACAAACAGCATGTGAAGATGCCGGTAAGCCACGAGCCACATGGCAAGGTATAGATTTATAGAAATGGATTAATTTAAGATGTAAGAACAGTTAGCAAGAAGCTTGGTATGGCCATACAGTTTGTAAGCAATATAAGTCTCTGTGTTTACTTGGTTGGGTCTGAGCGGCTGTGGGACTGGCTGGTGAGAGAGATTTGTCCTGACTGTGGGCCAGGCAGGAAAACTCTAGCTACAAAATGTTTCTATTCTTTTGGGAATGCTGTTATTAGAATTTTATTTAGAACACTGTCTTCTACAGGGGCTGTGAAGTTGATGTCTTTTGGGCCACAGCCCAGACATTTAAAGAGCATCTATTGTCTGAAGGTGGTGGTGCATGCTTTTAGTCCCAGCACTTGAGAAGCAGAGGCAGACAGATCTCTGTGAGTTCAAACTACAAAGCTAGTTCCAGGACAGCTAGGACTGTTACACAGAGAAACCTTGTCTCAAACAAACAACAAGATCTCTGTCATCAAACCTGATGCTATTTGATGGGGAGTTGGTAAGCTCTGCAAGGTCTAAGCCTGAAGTGGGTGGTCCAGGAAACCGCACACTGCAGATGGAGGCAGGGCAGGGAGAAGAGAATGGGAAACCCACAGGAAGAGGAGGTCGACTGCTTGGGAATTGTGGAATGATATGGCTTCTAATAAGAGGAGGGCGATGTGCTACTTCATCTGAAAGTGGGGTGTGCAGAATTGAGCATCTTTTACTTCTCCAGTTTATGGAAATTACTGCCCAATCATGCTCAGCCTGTAATAATGACACAGACAGAATTCTCTGGTTTTTTTTGGGAAGTGCCTTTGAGTTGGGTACCACGTTACTCACATGGTTTACTCTTCAGTGGTTAGATAAGGATGGACGAAAGGAAGGGAATTTGCATACTATCCTTTAGTATCTTCTCTTCCCGCATGCTTTGGTGGCAATCTTGCTTTCAGTAATGCTCAGTGTAGGGAAACTGAAAGGATAGGACAGAACCTGGGCCTCATTCTGTGAGCACTCCAACAGTGTCACATTTTCCAAACATAAACTGGCTCTACAGCCTTCTGTTCTCTTCATGTATCTCCCAGCATCCTTTAAATCATCTCTGCATTATGTATAATACCTAAGGGAGCATAAATTCCACGTGAATAACTGTTCTACAGTATTGTTTTTACAAAGGACAAGGGGAAATATTTGTATGTGTTCAATATGGATGAATTATTTTCTGAATATTTTTGATTCAAGTTTCATTGAATTTCCGATTCAGAACTTGTGGGTATAGAGGGCTGACTATCTATAATATTGATCTGATTTCCCAAATCTCCAAAATCATGTTGAACTTATGTCCATCAGTAATTATTTTTTGGATTTATTACAACAGCATCAGTTCCTCAAATCTCCACAGGCCAAAAGGGTCAAGAGCTGTAAGGCAAATTTCTGTTCTCTAGAATCCCAAGTTGGTTGCCTGTGGTGTTATTGTTTGTTGTCTTCCTGTCTATATCTCTTAAAAAGGTCTTTCCCTTGTGTTGGCACTGATAATGTCAATCAAATATGATGGCCAATTGAAGAAAAGAGAAGAAAGGAAGGAAAATAATTTTGGCTACTAGCCATTGCGAGTCATGAAGTGTGAGAACCTACGTTAAGTGGGTGACAGCCATTTCATAAAACATGGTTCAAATCCAAGCTGCACAGTGCTACTAGTCCTGGTTGACACACAGGAAGTTCAAGCCCAGAGAGTGAATTAATTGGCTCAGGGTCATAGCTATTCAGTAGTGTGGACAGGATCCAAGACTGGCTCTCTGTCCTGAGAATGGCACATTCAGCCATTGTGATTTATGTTTTTCAGTATTCTGGATTCTGGAGCTAAAGTAAAGGATCACGAGACAATTTCATGCCTGTAATTAAATATTACAGTACGTAAACCAGATGTGCAGGGAAAAACAGCTTCAAGTTGCACATTTGCCCATTTCTGTAGTGAAAATAATCACCACATGGTTGATTTTAATACAAGGAGTAAAATTTCTGAACATTTAAAAATGCTCTCTCTCTCGCCAACTGACATCAGCATCCTAGTGGCTTTAAGTCTCTAGTTAGAGAGAGTAGATGTAGGTACATGGGACTTGGGCCTTGCACTCTATGGCCTCTTCACTACATGAGCCAAGCAAAAAGAATCATTTATCTTAAAGTTCCCACTTCCTTGCCTAAAAGCCTCAGAACTTAGGAAGGTAGGTCTATGTGGTGTGAATCAGTCAATTTGAAAAGTGTAGTGTCTCTTCCTAATGTGAAAATCAGGCATCTGCTAATAACTTGAACAATGTCAATTTAGAAAGATGCATTCACTCTTAAATTTAATAAATTTCAATACATATGGTCTTCATCTTAAAAGATTTATTTTGTTATTTTAAATCTATGTGTACGTGTATGTGTGTGTCTGTGCACATGTGTGTAGGACAGAAGAAGTGTTGAACTCAGAGATCCATCTGCCTCTAAGTGCTGGGATTAAAGACGTGCACCACCACTGCCCAGCAATCTTTCCCACTCTTAAAAGCAATAGTCAATGCATCATAGGGATTTTTTTTAAAATTTTACATATGAGTAACAAAAAGTATGGGGCTGAGGATATAACTCATTGGCAGAGTGCTTGCCTAGCATGCATAAAGCTCTGTGTTCAATCCCCAGTATAGCAAACCAAAAAACAATAGGATATGTTTAGATTATGCAGAATGATGTTTGTAACTACATATACATTGTGAAATGATCATTGCATCAACGGAGCTTATTTATGCTCCCATCGCCTCCAATGACAATTTCTGTTCACAGGTTTTCTTTGGCCAAATTCCAAGTGTTTTATATAAAAGATCATTATTATTCCCATGAAGGCATTAGTTAGGTACTATTATGCTTCAACAAAACAACAACAACAAAATTCAAAAATATGAAAAAGCCATGATATACCTATCACAAGTCTGGTGAAACAGGCTGGTGAATTAAAAACCAGGTGTTTAATATGGATTTCCTAAAAATTAGTGCTTACTTGAGATAGTGTCTTGGTAGGATGAGAAACATAGAGAAGAAAGGAAACTAGGCTTGGAGCTACCGAGAGGTTAAAGTCTAAGTGTTGGTAGGGACATCCTGTCCCTAAGAGTTATCAGAAAATGCAGTTTTTCCATTAGTGTCCCTTCAATGACATCTGACTTCAGGAATATGCTAAAGAAGCTGGCTCTCAGTATTCAAGATGGAGCTCACTTGTCCTGACTGTCCATTTCCAAAGCGTAAATGCAAACACTGTGGCTGTGCCAAGATTCTAAGAGCTCTTACCAACCAGTTGGAGTTGAATTCACCACATCACAGTTTCAGCTAACACTGCATAAGATAGTCTTGCCTTTTCTAGAAGTTGTATCACTTTGTAATACCTGAACAATCTAACCCTGTGTATCAGTAGCTCCCCAGTCCCCATCCAACTAACTACAGATCAAAAGTATAGGGAAAAATCATGTCTGTACAGAACATATATAGACCTTTATTCTGGTCACAAGTCCAAACAATACGATACAATGACCACTTACATAGCATCTGTGTCACAGCGAACCAAGTGTTACAAGTATGTTAGAGGCAGTAGGGAGTGTGTTGGTAACATCAAAACGTACCACTGCTGTATGTGTAAGGGACTGGAGCCATCTCCAGATTGGGGAATCTGCAGGGATTCCTGGGTCCAGTCCTGAAGGATTCCAGGTGACAAACCATCCTCATGGATTCCAGATGACAACACAAGGCACTTTGAAGTAAACCCAGAGTTCTCCGCTGTTAGGAAGCCCAGAGACTTAAGAGTTACACGTAGCTGAGGATAGCTACTATTGTGACATTTGAGGCCTTGGGGGGGTTTTGGCAAGTCCGTGGCATAGTTCTCAAGCATGGATTTTGTAAATATCATCCTGTTACAATATCAAAAGGCTGGATACAGTTGTGTCCCCTGTGTCTTTCCTGCTGAACCTCTCAAATACTTTTACCTCTTACTCCCCACCCCTTCGCTGAGACAGGGTTTCTCTGTGTAACCCCAGCTGACCTGGAACTCACAGAAATCCACCTGCCTCTGTCTCTCAAGCGCTGGAATTAAAGGTGTGTGCACCACACCGCCAGCATACTTCTTACGTTTAATTGTTTACTTTTGTTGTTCTTGACTTTAAAACAAAATTGAAAATTTTATAGATTTTTTTTCCAACTTGACCTTCGAGCAAATCTAGCAAATGTAAATTACTTTTTTTTTTAAGTTTTTTTGAGACAGTATGTAGCTGTCTCACTGTTTAGCCTTGGTTAGCCTGGAACTTGGGATGTAGACAAAACTAGCCTTGAATTCATAGAGATCTGCTTACCTCTCTGCCTACCGAGTGCTGGGGTTCAACATGCATGCCACCATGCCTGGCATAAGTTACTTTTTTTTAAGTAGAATAGCTGTAGGTTAACAGAGTCAAAGGTTTCTTCTGTCTTGTGAAGCTGCTTAGCCCTTGAGAGATCTAAGACACCTGTGGGTATAAGTTTATGTATGCACATACATACTTACACATGCATTCAATGATGTATTTATTACAGCCCCTGTGTGAACCCAGAGCATGCACAAACACATGGCACTCACCATTTTGGATTCCCACCTGTTCCTATGGGATTTCCATAGTTTAGGCATGCACAATATTTTGAGGTCTTCCAATAGCCATGTAAGACACCCTGTAAATACCTGCTCATCATGAGGTCATGGCATAAATTAAGACCTAGCAAATTAAATGGCAATTACCCTTTGAGAAGCCCTGTAACTCTAAAGATAATCACCATGTTTTGTGCAATAATTTTAGATCTTTAGGGGTACTAATTCATAAAGCACACAGAACCAAATGTATAATTGCATAGCAAGGGGCAGTAAGGTAATTGTAAAATAATTGTGTGCTATTGGATCCTGCAATGAAAACATGTCTAATAGAACAGTTCCCTAAAATGTCTCTTTAAGCTGTGGACAATTTTCAGACCATTCTTCTTCTTTCATCTATTGAACTGCTTTAGTTCTCAGGCATGATATTATTTGGTAAAATATACTTGTCTTAGTTAAGTTTCCACTGCTACGATGAAGATCATGACCAAAAGCAACTTGGGGAGAAAAGGGCTAATTGGGCTTGCCAGTTACCGTCCATCATCAGTGGAAGCCCAGGCAGGAACCTGGCATCAGGAACAGAAGCAGAGACCATGGAGGAATACTGCTTCTTCCCTTGCTTTTCCTGGCTTGCTTAGCCTGCTTTCTTATGCACTCCAGGACCAGCTGCCCAGAGGTTGGAACCACCCACAACATATGTGGGCCCTCCCACATCAATCATTAATCAAGAAAATGCCCCACAGGCTAATCTGGTGGGAGCATTTTTGCAATTCATATTCCCTCTTTCCAAATGACCCCAGCCTGTATCAAGTTGAATACAATCTATCAGTATAATGCTAAAATGCAAGCATCTGAGTTTAAGAACCTATGCATGGTGCTATTTTTCTGTATGATGTAAATGCTTCTAGTTTTTAAATGATGGTTAATAAATGCTGTATCTTTGGAAAGATACAGTGGTGTTGGGCTTATGTTTAATGTAGAGTTCCCCCTAGCATGTTGATGTGCCTAAAAAATGTTTCCCAGGTATGACTAACTCCTTACTCCTGATGACAAGTCTGCCTATCTTCCTTCTTCCCTCTCTTCTTTCCCCCATTTCCTCTCATCTTACTTATGGGTAGTTGGAGATTGAATTATAAGTACATGTATACAGAGTAGGAGTAGATTTTGAGCTAGGAGATATTGGACCCTGAGCAAATCATTTCCTATTGAGGGTTTATAAGGTTCCAGTGGAAATGAAAAAATTTTGTGGGTAGGGATAGAACTAAAACAGTTCTTAGTTAGTGTTCTATTGCTGTGAAGAGACACCATGACCAAGGCAACTCTTATTTAAAAAAAAAAAAAAGGAAAGAAAAAAAAAAGGAAGTATTTGATTGGAGGCTTGCTTACAGATTTAAAGGATTAGTCCATTATCACTATGGCAGGAAGCATGGAGCTGAGATCTTACATCCTGATCAGGCAGGCACAAAGAGACTGGGCCTGTTGAAGACTTTTAAAACTATAAAGCCCACGCCCAGTGACATACCTCCAACAAGGCCACACCCATTCCTTCCCAAACAGTTCCACTAACTGGACCCCAAGCAGTCAAACTTATGAGCCTATGGAGATATTCTCATTCAAACCACCACAGGTACAGAAACACATCATGCATGTGAATGCTTTAAAAAGTTTAAAATAGATGGACATTGGTGGCACATGCCTTTAATCCTAGCACTCAGGAGGCAGAGACAGACAGATCTCTGTGAGTTTAAGGCCAACCTGCTCTATAAAAAGAGAGTTCCAGAACAGCCAGAGCTTTTACACAGAGAACCCCAGTCTCAAAAAAAAAAGTTTGAAATAGCTATTTAATAACCAAACACTAATATATTCCCTAACATGGTGAGAAATTACATGCTTCTGTATTAGTTAGGTTTCTATTACTGTGATAAAAATACCATGACCAAAAGCAACTTGAGAAGGAGAGAGTTTATCTCAGCTTACAGTTTTAGTCCACAATGAAGGAAGTCAGAACATGTCCTCCAGGCTGGATGTAGGACCTGGACGCAGGAATTGAAGCAGAGGGATGGAGGATGCTTATTGGTTTGTTGAGTTTGCTTTCTTATACACCCCAGGACCACCTGTCCAGGGCAGGCACTGCCCACAGCAGGCTAGTTCCTTCCCCATCAATTATCAGTCAAGAAAATGCCTCCACAGGGTTGCCTACAAGATGATCTGATGGGGACAGTTTTTTCAATTAAGTTCCCTCTTCTCAGATGACTTTAGCTTGTGTCAACTTGACAAAAAACTAACAGGACAGCTTCTAAACTGATCTCATTGGCTGCTATTAGTCACCCTCTATCTCTACTGCTCCTGGACCCTCCCTCTCATTCCAATATCTCATTCTCATCATACTTAGAAAATGACTGAGAAGTGAGGAGCTAAAAAAAAACCCACAAGTACTTATAGAAATAATGTAATAGTCTTTGTTTCATAACAAGATATTAAGGTGACCAGTATTTCATGTCTGCCTTTGGGATCATTCTCGAAGGATGCTGCTTACCCTAATCACTGCACCAGAAGTGACCCAAAGAGTTCAAATGAGCAATAATTGTTTTCAGCTCCACTAGTGTGCCCAATACATTGTAGATGGGTAGAAATGTGATTATATTTGCCAATGATACTGACAACTTTCATTGCTTTTGTGCAATTGTCTATTCCCACAGTGCTTCACCAAAGGGACTCAGGTGTGCTCCATTTTCAGAGGGTGTGTTGCTGACAAACGCCAATCAAAGCACAGATTCAGAGTGACAATGGATTTTCTGTGCTTGGTTCTTTCCTGTCACTAATGCTTATGCCTCTGATAATTCAAAATGGGACCAGCCACTCTTCATTCACCTTGTCACTCAGCATAGCACTGGCTGTGTGACACATAGTTTAATACTGTTACAGCCTCCTGAATTACTGTCTGCATAGAAAAGAACAGAAATGGTCTTGTATTGAGAATAGTGCTAGGAGAAAACCAGTGGAGACAGGATAAAAAATCATGCAGAGTTGAAGATCACCCTTTGATAATGAATTATAAGGTATGTTGATTTAGCAGGAGAGCATATTTGTAAAAACTAGACTTCTAACTAGATTCACGAATGCTTTTTGCATGCATATTAGATAAATCCTAACATACAAACATCTAGTTGGTAAACATCTTAGACTTAGACAGATAGGAGGGACAAGGGTCTTGCAATCACTGGGGTTAGTCAAGACCTTGAGGAATCGAGAAGGGTTTATTGGGAAACTGAAGGGTGGATACAGGACTGAGGCAATGGCTCAGGAAGAGCTTGCAGTAGAAGCATGAGGATCTGTCTGATCCCCAGAATCCACATAAAAAAGCTGGACATTGTTGCTGTGGGAGGACCCTTCTGTATGCTGTCAACTGTATGTTGCTCTCATTGATTGGTAATAAAAGCTGATTTGGCCTATAGCCAGGCAGAATAAGGCTGGCTAGGAAAGCCAAATGGAGATACAGGGAAAAGAAGGACAGAGTCGGGGGAGACACCAGCCAGCCTCCGAGGAAGCAAGACATGTAGAAAATGAGGTAACAAGCCACGAACCACGTGTCAAAGCATATATAAGAAATATGGGTTAATTTAAATGTAAGAACTAGCTAGTAATAAGCCTGAGCCATCCATCAGCAAAGCATTTATAATTAATATAAGCCTCTGAGTGATAATTTGGGAAGTGACTGTGGAACTGTGTGAGACAGAGAAATGCCTCCGTTTACACATTGTGACACACACTTGTCATCTCAGTGCTGGGGAGTCAGAGACAGGCAGATCCCTGAGGCTCATTGGTTAGTCAGCCTCACCTGCTTGGTGAATTGCAGGATCATTAAGGGAACCTGCTTGAAAAGGTAAGATGGATGGTGTCCTAGAAAGATACCCAAGGTTGATCTCTGGCCTCCACATCTCCATGTACTTGCACAGGCACACACAAATATATGCCCACACAGATGATGAATACATACATAAATAAAGTTCCTAATAGGTGAGTACAGCATATGTTAAATATTCTGTTTGGTTTTTAGTTTGTTTGTTTGTTTGTTTGTTTGGAGGCAGGGTCTCTCCACATAGACCTGTCCTAGAACTCACTATATAGATCAGCCTCCCTCTAACTCACAGAGTTCCCCTGCTTCTGCCTTCTGAGTGCTGGAATTAAAGGCATGCACCACCACAGCCAGCTTAAATATTATTTAAAGAAATATAATTAATCGGGTGGAGAGATGGCTCAGAGGTTAAGAGCATTGGCTGCTCTTCCAGAGGTCCTGAGTTCAATTCCCAGCACCCACATGGTGCTTTACAACCATCTATAATTTGATCTGGTGTCCTCTCCTTGCATGTAGACAGAACACTGTGTGCATAGTAAATAAACAAATCTTTGGAAAAAAGTATAATTAACAAGGGCTCAATAGAAGCAATATTTTATTAAGTATACACTTATGCAAATGAGCTTTTGTGAGATTATTTATTTTCCATTTTTTCTGGAAAGTTTTTACGACTGAAGAAAAATAATTCAAATGTGATAAATTGGAGATATTGAAGACAATATCCAAAGGAGATGGGAGATGAAGCCAAAGGAAAGGCAGAGGAGTTGGCCTAGAGCCTTCCTCCAGGCCAGAGGACTAACAAGGTGCTCCTGTAGGAAGAGGCTGCCTCTGTGAGAAGAGGTTTTAGAACTAAAGACAATGATGGACATGGGCTCTCCTCTGTGAGAAGAGGTTTTAGAACTAAAGACAATGATGGACATGGGCTCTCCTCTGTGAGAAGAGGTTTTAGAACTAAAGACAATGATGGACATGGGCTCTCCTCTGTGAGAAGAGGTTTTGGAACTAAGGACAATGTTGTACATGGGCTCTCCTCTGTGAGGAGAGGTTTTAGAACTAAGGACAATGTTGGACATGGGCTCTAGTTAGAAAAGACAGAGGCTAGCCTTGTGTTAGGTCCTTGTTCTTGTCGCTGTGGCAAAATATTTGACAGAAGCAACTTGGGGGGGGGCAGTATTTTGGCTCATAGTTCCAGGGATACAACCCACCATTGCACAAAGACATGGTAGTAGGAGTGTGAGACAGTTGGTCACATTGTGTCCACAGTTGGGAAGCAGAGAAAAATGAACACTGATCCTTGGCTGGCTTCCTTCTCCTTTCTCTTTTTAGTCAATCTGAGACTCCAGCATTATCCAAATTTAGGGTAGGTATTCCCCTCTTCAGCTGTATCTTTCTGAAAATGTCCTCACAGACACACCCAGAGGAGTGTGTCTCCTGGGTGGTTCTAAATCCATTTGCGTTGACAATGAAGATGAACCCTCACAGCCGTCTTTCTAGACACAGTCACTCTGGTTGTTTTAATGCAGTCTGAAGTCGAATTGGTTTCTGTTAGTCAACAGATTACTTCTCTTTGAGAAGCACTAAAATGCATAAGAAAATTATAAGGGCTCTTGGCATTGGGGTCAAACATTCGTCAACTCACTAGCCCAAGGTCTTAGGTCAAGCTAATTAGAATGCTTAATTTTCTCAGAAACTAAGATGGTGGTTATAATAACAACCTATTTCAGAGGATTACTATCAGAAATAAATGGAGTAATTGCACATGCAATGCATATTAGTCATAGTTTGGTTTCACTTACTTTTTGAGATAGATTCTCACATAGCCCAGGATAGCCTCAAATCCCTATATAACTGAGACTGGCCTTGAACTCCTGATCCTCCTGTCTCTATATCTCAAGAGCTGGGGTTGTAGGCTTGTACCATTATGATCAGCTCTAGATATTATTTTTATGGCTTGCAGTGCCCTCATGGTAAAGAAAAATTTTAAATATTTTGTAAGTGTTTTCCTAAGCATTCCTCACAGTCTATTTGTAGAGAGTTGATGTTTTAGTTTCAAGGGTAAGATTTTAATTTAACCTTCTTGAATTCTATACATGAGCTTCATTTTACTCTTTTGTTCTCTGAAATCCTTTTGCGTTCTAAACTCAGTGCACATCCTTTCAACGTGTGTGATCTGTGCAGAATTCTACCAGATTTTCAAAGAGTTAACCCCAATACTCTTCAAATTATTCTACAAAACAAAAACAGGAAAAACATTGCTCAAATCTTTTTATGTGGCCATAGTTACCCTGATACTTAAACTATATAAAGACCCAACAAAGAAAGAGAATTATATTCCAATTTCCTTATGAACATACATGCAAAAATTCTCAATAAAATACTTGAAAACTGAATCCAAGGACACATCAAACTATCATCCACCATGATCCAAGTAGGCTTCAATCCAGAGATGCAAGGATGGTTCAATATACATAAATCAATAAATGTAATCTACCACATTAAATAGACTGAAATACAAAAACCTAATTATCATCTCATTAGATGCAGAAAAGGCATTTGATAAAATCCAACACCCCTTCATGATAAAAGTCCTGAAGAAACTAGGGATACAAGGGACAAATCTCAACATAGTAAAGATGATTGACAGCAAGGCCACAGCCAACATTAACCTAAGTGGAGAGAGACTTAAAGCAATTCCACTAAAATCAGGAACAAGACAAGATTGTCTACTCTCTCCATACCTAATCAATATAGTACTTGAAGTCCTAGCTAGAGCAATAAGATAACTGAACAAAATCAAGAGAATGCCAATAGGAAGGGACAAAGTCAAATATCATTATTCAAAGATGATATGATTTTCTACAAAAATGACCCTAAAAATCTCCACTAAGGAACTCCTACAGCTGATAGACACTTTCAGCAAAGTAGCAGGATGCAAAACACACAAAAATCATTAGTCTTCCTATGTGCAGATGACAAATGGACTGATCTGACCCTCACCCCTAGTCCCTTTCTCTATACCTAACCTCTATGGTTACATGGATTGTAGCCTGTTTATTGAAGGCTTAACAGCTAGCATCCATCTATAAGTGAATACATGTCATATTCCAGTGTGAATTTCTGGCTTTTAACACACACACACACATATATGTATGTATGTATGTATGTATGTATGTATGTATGTATGTATGTATGTATATGTATATGTATATAAATCCAGGTGTCTGTAGGTATGTTAGCTTATGTCTCTGTCTTCAATTCTAGTTCATTGATCAATGTGTCTGTTTTTGTGTCAATACCATACTGTTTTTATTACTATAGCTCTGTAATACAATTTGATGTCAGGGAGGGCAATACCTCCAGCAGTCTTTTACCATTCAGGATTGTTTTAGCTATTTTTGTTTGTTTGTTGGTTAGTTTTGTTTGTTGTTTTTGTTTTTGCTTTTTGTGCTTCCATGTGAAGCTGAAAATTATTCTTCCAATTTTTGTGAAGAATTGTGCTGGAATTTTGATGGAGATTTTACTGAATCTATAGATTGTTTTTGGTAGGATGGTCATTTTTACTATATTAACCCTGCCAATCCCTGGGCCTGCTCTGGAGATCTTTCCATCTTCTGACATCCTATTCAGTTTTTTTCTTCAATGTCTTAAAAGGTTTTATCACACAAGTCTTTTACTTGCTTGGTTAGAGTTACCTCAAGATCCTTTAGGTAGGCAAAATAGACGGTTATAGATCAGTAGAGGGTGGGGATTGAAATGGGGGGATCAGATGGAGAAGGGGAGTCAAGAGGGGCATGAGAGAGGGAATATAGGGAGAGACAGCTGAAATGAAAGACCATTTGAAGGGTCATATGGCAATCTAAGGTCATATGCCAAATAACAGGGGAGACAGACATCTCTTATGACCAAATGAACCTCCCAGTTCTGAAAATGGGTTACATCTAGTCTAGTTGTTGGCAAAGGGGCCTCATGGGAACCCCGAAACAACCCAGGCTATTGGTTGCTCTCCATAAACTGATGGTAAGGCCCTATCACTGAAGACAACACCTACAGTTGTGAAGACAACACCTACCTACACAACTCATTGAACACAGAGGAGTCCAGCTTTTGTCCACCTGAAGCCTTCACCCCTACTGACCAGTGTACATGGCACTAGGAAGTACTCTGTATCTTACCAGAGAAGAAAAGTAAACACTGACCCAGATGCAAATCTTTCGACCTACAGTGGTGACCTGCTTGCAAAATGAGCTGGTGCAATAGTGGCCTAAAGCTTGTGGGAGTAACCAACCACTATCTAATTTGAGTTAAGGCCCACTCCATGAGACATAACCCATCCCCAACACAGCTCGAGTGGCCAAGAACCTGAGACTAGATTGGCCAGGGACCTAGGAGAAAACCAAATACTATTGTTCTTGTAAAGCAGTGGCTCTCAACTTTCCAAATGCTGTGGCCCTTTAATTCAGTTCCTCATGTTGTAGTAACCTCCAACCATACAATTATTTCATTGCTGCTTCATAGCTGCAATGTTGCTCCTGTTATGAATTATAATGAAAATATTTGATATGCAGGATATCTAATATGCGACCCCCAGAGGAGTCATGACCCACAGGTTGAGAACCACTGTTCTAAAAAAAAAAAAAAAAGAAGAAGAAATAAAATGACTTCTAACAACATTCCACTATATTTAAAGATCAGTGCCTTACTCAGCCCTCATCAGAGAAGCTTGATCTTGCAGTAGATGGGAATAAATACAAAGACCCACAACTGGACAATGTGCAAAGAGTGAGAGATCTTATCAAATTCCTCCCTTCAGGACTCAGGGAACCCTTTGGAAGAGGTATTGGGAAATTATAAGAGCCGGAGGCAGGGATGAAGGACCCCAAGGAAACAAGGCCTTCTAAACACGGCAGGACTGGAGCATGGATGAACTCACAGAGATGGAGGCAGCGTGCATAGGACCTGCAAGGGTCTGTACCACTTGGGGTCCCAGCACTGAGAGGGGACATGGACACAAGCCCACATACCTAACTCAGAAGCTATCTCCAATTGATAAGTGTTGCAAAGGAAAAATTAGTTTTCTCCAATGGAGTCTCACTGAGTACAGACCCACTGTGAAGAACAGACCCCACGCAGTAGATGGCTAAAATAAACTCAATGGCTTTGGAGGTGGTTTGTCACATAATACTCTTTTAGAACTTTTCTTTAACCTTGCAGGTCCTTTGAGTATATATTATGATTTCTAGTTGTGTGTTTGCATGGGATTTCTGTGCTTGCAAACATGTATATCACCATGTCTATATGTGTTTCTTGAAATTTCTTTGGCTCCTTTTCTCCTGTTTATTTGTTTGTTTTGTCCTATTCTGGCCTGTCTGTTTTCATTTTATCTTATTTTTATTATTATTATTTTAGATACCTGTTTGTATTCTAATGAGAGAGAGAAAGAATATGGATTTGGGTTGGTGGCAGAGTGGGGAGAATCTGAGAAGAATTGGGAGGGGGGAACAGATTTAAGAATATTTTGTATGAAAAAAATTTATATTCAATAAAGTAAAAAAAGAAAATTAAAACAAAAGGTGGAGAATGATTGAAGAAGATACTGCATGTCAACTCAGCTCCTTCATGTACACTCTCACACATGTGAACATGCACACGTACATTAAAAAAAATACTTGGAAGAAAAGAAGGCTGAACAGAAAAGAACTAAAGACTGAACTCTGGGACATGTGGCTGGAGTCACTGTGCTGGTCTTTGCTAATTAGACCAAAGTGCGTCTTACTTCCTGTACAGTGGTCACTTACCCTCAGAGAATGGTGTGCAGTCAGTATACGTTTGGAAAATGGCAGTCGTGAAAGAACCTTCTCACTGCCCGGATAAAGACAGTTCAGCTCAGGGGCCTCATTCCACTCAGGCATCCAGTGCGTAAGTCCTAGCACTGGCCTCACACTCGAGTCCTCCAGGCCACTGTTTATTATTCGGCCTTCCACTGTTTGAACAGCTCACACAAACATTCCTTTTGTATTGCATTTTTCTCTTGGAGATCTCATTGCTCTCGACCTCACGTTACATTATTCACCTTTTCAATCTCCTTGGCCACAGATGAAAAAAAAATATTTTTAAGCTCTTTTTTTTTTTTTTCCAGATGTGGCATTTTTCAAACAACTGTGCTTTGCCTCTGTGTACCCTGAGACTCCTGCTCACAATCACGAGGAACTGGGGGAGTGCACAAAAAGGCACTTAAAAGCTTCTGCAGCTTTAGTGGTCACAGTGCTAAAAAGAAAACAGACTGATACAGGGTCTTAAGTTCCCGCTGGACCTCTGCATGGGTCACTTTAACTCGTCCTTGTTGCTGGGATGTTGGTATGCATGGATTTTCTGGGACTCTTTCCACTTAGAAAGCAGTTGGTGAATTTTTCTTATCCCCGTAGCTTGGGACAGTACTGGTAGAAACATTTCCTTGGAATTTAATGACTCCCTAACTCCCTCCAACTGCTGCAGCTGCTGCAAGGCAGCCGCAAGCAGAGATTAGATACAGGATATGCACCTGGCTGGCCATAAATGCTTCTTAGTTGTCGGTAAAGGTTAACAGGCCTGGTTCTCTTTTCTCCTCAGACCCAGAATGCGGAAACATGAAAGAGAGCTGTAATTATTTATAAACAATAAAAACTTCTGTGTGGAGCTTGCAGTGAATGGATGGGTTTATCTGCCCACTTCAAGTGAAGTAGGCAGCATTGGCTGTTTGTTGTGAATAGAAATGCTCCCTCCTTCCTCCTCCTCCTCCTCTTTCTCCTCCTCCTCCTCCTTCCTCTCCTCCTCCCTCTTCCTCCTTTCCCCCTTCCTTCTCCTCCTGCCCACTCCCCTCCTCCACGTGACTACAGGTTTGTTTCCATCAGAGGGTTTGGGAGATCTGTGTGGATGGCATGCCCGTCTCTCCTGTGGTGATTCTCACTGGGAGATCTGGACAGGGCCTCCTTTGGTGTTTTCTGATGTATCTGCTTCTAGCTGGCCTCTCCTCTGATGGCTCTGGTTTTCCAACCCAGCAACCATTCCCCAAGTGGAAGAAGTATTGCTCATCTTAGTCAAATGAGACAGAGCTGGAAGGGTTTTATTGAGTCCTCTCTGGAACCTTCGAGCCCTGCCTGCCTGAAACCTCCATTCTAGGCTCTGTGCCAGCCACTATCTGCTCCGCTTCAGTGTGGTCCTCTGACAACCCTTTCAGTTTTTAAAGGGTTCAAAGACTCCGTCTCAACAGAGCATTCCAATACGCCCACCCCACAAGCCTTAATACACTACACTTCTGTAACCAGCACATATAAACACAAGCCCTTCTTAAAACTGGGTAATTTCTCTGATTCTGTAGAGTTCAGAGGCACACCGGAACTTTAAATTGAAACTTGTCATGTTACTATCAATTCTACTCTCCGTTTCTAGTAAGGTTTCAATTTTTCAAGCATGAGAGTCCATTGTTTTACATAATAACACGTGTCTCTGAATTGGGAATACCTGAAGCTACCATGAAAATAGATGCTCTCTCAATCACTGTAGTGACTGCTATAGAGAAAGCACACATACTGAATGCATTAGCAAACTCCAGGCCTCCTTACAGTAACTCAGAGGATTTCCAGGAGTTTAAAACCCCGTGAGACAGCGGTTGCTGTAGAGGTATTCATTTTATGTTTCAAAGACTGGTTTCATTTTAATTGTGTATTGGGGGGATGGGCATGTGAATACAGGCACCTACGGACTAGAAGGCTTTGGATCTTCCTGGAACTGGAGTTACAGGAGGTGGGGAGGAACCATGTGAGTGCCGAGTCCTCAGCAAGAGCAGCAAGTGCTCTTAACCATTGAGCCATCTCCCCAGCCCCCTGTAGAAGGTCTTTAAAGGGGAGAGGTCTGTTCAGTTCGTCTTGCAAAACTGGTAGAAGAAGACCCATGATGTCCCTGGGAAGGAGAGAAGAGGAAGGAGAGAAGAGGAAGCTAGGGAGCTGCCTTTGGAAGAGCTGCAGCACCTTCAGCTGTTACGCTTCTGCAGTTTGGCCCGCATATGAACACTCTTTTGTTGTTGTTCAGTTTTATTTTATGCGTATGGCTGTTTTGCCTGTGCATCTGTCTGCATACCACGTGCATGCCTGATGTCCTTAGAGGCCAGAAGAGGGCGTAGAATGCCCTGGGACTGGAGTTACAGATGGTCATGAGCTGCCATGTGGGTGTTGGGAATCCAACCTGGGCCCTGTGGAAGCGTAGCCGTTCCTCTTAACTACTGAGCCATCTCTCCAGCCCCTGGACACTCTTTTTTTTTTTTAATGAAACAATGTAATTAGATAAAATTTCTAATCAGCTCAATTTTTCCTTCTTACAGTGTAACACTCTGTCAGCATAATGACTGAATTAGCAGTCATGAACCACTCTTGAAAATCCCTATTTAGTAAAATCACATTAAGCAAAATACAGAGGGTGTGATGAGCGCCCTGATTTAATTTTTAGACAAGATTAACATATTGAGCTATCATCTCTAATTTTAAAATCATGTTCTCTCTATTTAGACCTGTAAAATAATATTCAGGTAATTGGATATGCTTTATAAGATGTTTCTAGCTTCATTTCTTCTTTGATTTGGGCAAGCAATGAGTCCTAAATGATTCTCTGGTTCACATTTTAAAACACAAAGCCGAATTCTGGAGAAAATTACAGTTCTTTTTTTTTTTTTCCTCTAAAAAGTTAGAGCAAAGAACACACTGTATCTCTTTTTTCCCTTGTAATTCCCCACTGTTTGTATTTCCTCCTTGGAATTTACTCTTCCTCATGAAATGGTGCTGGTTTACAACCTAAAGAGCCCTATTTCAATGGGTGAGAAGAAACAGAGGCTCCAGCCTCCCATCCAAGCCAAACTATTTCCCAGATGATCTTCTCTAGATAGTGAAAACCAGAGCAAGCAAAGATGAACTTCATGTAGGTAACCTTAGGAAGACTCCAGTTACATCGATTCTCAACTGGTGGGTTGAGACCTCGGGGATTGCATATCAGATATTTACATTACAATTCATAACAGTAGCAAAATTACAATTATGAAGTAGCAACAAAATAATCTTAAGATTGGGGGTCACCACTGTATTAAAGGGTCGCAGCATTAGGAAGGTGGAGAATCACTGCTCCTGTAAGTCCCTGGGTACTGCTGAGAAACACATTCTCATGCATATTTAACTCAAGTTTCCTCAGTGACTCCAATGAGCCTGCAGGGAACCTGTTAGCCTTCCCTAATGGAGCTGCCCCGGAGATCTGGAAGAGAGAAAGGCCAGATGACTGACAGGTTAGACTGACAATATGCACTTGACTGCCAACATCCAATGGTTACACACATGCAGATCTTCATGACAGACAAAAATCAAGGCTTCCCCAAGTCCTGTTTTGAGTACCAGGTTACAGTCTTCAAATAATGTAACACCATGCAGATGACCCCTCCCCTCTCCGGAGCCCACCTCTGAGCAAATTCTTCCTGGATTTGCATCCAGGTGCAGCCTCATAGTGTGGCTGAAGTCCTTCATCCAAATGCAAATGCTTTATACAAGATCAAAATTCTTTTGCTATGGGACTACAGAAGCCAGCCTCTAGAAAAATTTGCATGTTGGCTGGTAAAATAGGCTAAGCCTTGATATAGAAATGAAGGAACAAAGAGATCATTAAGAAATCAAGTCAACAAACAAATGTAATGCAAATATACTCTATTAACTGTCTACAGCTTTTTGGTTTTTTGGTTTTGTTTTTTTTTTTTAGACAGAAAGAGATGGGAATTTAGAATGCAGAAATTCATCCACTGAAAAAAGGCTCAAAAAGAAAATGAAGAATTTTAACAAATTACAACCAGCTTGATAATTACAGTCTCCATGATTGCAGCCCAGTGGAAAGCTGGTTTGACTAAGTCACCTCCAGGTGATCTGTGATAGAAAATGACTTTGTTCCAAAATAAGAATTCTCTGAAGGTTGCAACTTGAGATACAGTTATATGGTTGTAGCTTAGCTATAAGGAATATGCAAGCATGCTGCTGGTTTTATGTGAACTTGACACAAGCTAGAGCCATTTTGGAAGAGGGAACCTCAATTGAGAAGATGCCCCCATCATCTTGACCTATGGCCAAGCCTGTGGTGCATTTTCTTGATTGATGATTTTTGGGGAAGGACCAGAGTGTTGCCATCCCTAGGCTGGTGGTCCTGGGTTCTATAAGAAAGCAGACTGAGCAAGTCATGGCTAGCAAGACAGCAAGCATCACTCCAACCACAGCCTCTGCATCAGTTCCTACCTCCAGGTTCCTGCCCTGCTTGAGTTCCTGCCCTGATTTCCCTCAGTGGTGGATTGTTATCTAGAAGCATAGCATGAAATAAACCCTCTCCTCTTCAGGTTGATTTTGGTCACGGTGTTTTGTCACAGCAATAGAAAACTTAACTAAGACAGCATGGTAATATTAGAAAAAAAGTTTTCGATCTCCAAGCAAATATTTTTAAATTACTTACTCATATAACACATGAAAATATTTTCCAGGTTAAAACAAACAAAAACAAACAAACAAACAAAAAAAAACGAACTGAGCATGATAGTGTATGTTATACTCCACAATTTGGGGGGCTGAGACAGGGGGATTATGAATTCAAAGGGAATCTTATCTCTAAGAAGAAAGAGAGAGGAAGGAGAAGGGAAGAGGGAGGGGAGAAAACAGATCTGGTGAGATGGCTCAGTCACTAAGCACTTGCTGCAGAAGGATGGAGGCCTGAGCTCAGATCCCCAGCACCCATGTCAACAACTGGTGGCCTGTAATCCCAGAGCTGTGGAGACCACACACTCCTGCACCCCCGGGACTCACCAGCCAGCCAGCTAAAGGGACAGTTCCAGATTCAATGAGTTATCCTGTCTCAGAAAATAAGGCAGAGAGGGGTAGAAAAAGGCATCAACATCAACCTCTGGCCTACACACACATGTAAATACACACATACCCCACATACACACACCAACATGTGTATACATATGCAGCACACACACAAAATAAAGTTTTTAGATGATGAACAAAAGGGATGAAATTTCTCTGAACTATTTCGGGTTGAAGGTCCTGTATTACCTAGTTCTTTGAATCATTCTCTTTAGTCCACATACAGTGATGCAGAGAAAGCAAGATATCTAGAGCAGTGAACCGGGTAAGTGGGAAGGCAATCAAAAAGCTATGAGGAAAGTGATGGTGAGCAATTTGAGATAAGAATTCCAAGTACGTTGACAGTTGACCACTGAGGATGCAAAGTTAAGGACTACCAGTGTCACCTCTTCTTTGTCCCCAAGGTTGACCTTGACATCTGTCTTTTCCTCAGACAGGTACACTCATATCCTCCATATATGCTTAGACACCCGTTCTGTGCAGAACACAGCCACTCCTATGCACAGACTAGATGTAGTTTAAAGGTGACCTGGAGATATCATTTGCAGGATGCAAGTCAAATTGACCTTTAAAACCTTAGGGAGCTGGAAAAATGGCTCAGTGGTTAAGAGTACTGACTCATCTCCAGAGGATCCGGGTTCAATTCCCAGCACCCACATCGCAGCTCACACCTGGCTAAAACTCCAGTTTCAGGAGACCTGACACCCATGGCAAAACACCAATGTACATAAAAATGAAAATAAAATAAAATATCCTAAAACCTTAGAAGGTGAATGATGATGAACTGTGTTCTTTTGTTTCCAGGCTTCATAGGTAACATTGCTCAAGGGTGACATCAAAATTGCTAACATGGGATTTTATATGTCTCTTCAAGCAGATCTTGTTTGTCTCTTCAGGTTTCCTAAGGCAAGCGACATCTTCCTGACAGACCTGTCCCCAAACGAAATGCCTGATGTTTAACCTTCGAACCACTGACCAGCTGGAACTTTAAGCTGCAGTCTGAGAGACCCTATTTGGAATCAGTCCCCGTCCCCCCCCCACCCCCCCACTCCCCCACTCCCCCACTTCCCCACCCCCACCCCCCCACTCCCCCACCCCCTCCACCCCGTCCTATCCTCCCTTCCCACCTTTCAGAAAGCGGGAGTGGAGGCCATATTCAAATCTAGCTGTAACTGTAAACCTCTCTTATCACCAAGGACTTGAAAGGTTTGTCTGAACGAACAGAAACAAAACACCTCACCCACCACCCACACCTCCTAACGCTGCTGCTCCATCCCAGTAGGAAGACTTGCACTGGTAGTTGCCACCAGGAGAGAACAGTGAAGTTTTACACACTGGCTTCACACTGCCTTCCTCAGAGACCAGAAGGGCTGGCTGTCATGAACCCATCCATCTGGTCCTTCCCCAGGGTGAAATCATGATTCAACATTCGACTCTCCTCCTAGATGGGAAGATGGCTCAGCAACTGAGAACGTGTCCTCCTTTTACAGAGGACTTGAGTTTGGTGCCCAGTACCCATGTGGAGTGGCTCACAACCTTCTGGGACACCAGCTCAAGTGATCTGACACCCCTGGCTTTTTCAGCACCAGTAAATGCATACACATGTGTGCACACGTGCACGCACACAATTTAAAATAAATCTTTTTTTTTTAATTCAATAATATCTCAAGGTTTAGTGACACTGTTGTATGATGTAGTCTGTTTAGGGCCCATCAAACTTAGTATCAAGTACATATGAAAATATTCAATAAAAATCCTCTGTCTTTATACCTTTATGCTTAAAGTTACTTGAAGGTTGGATAGAGTTTATATCATGGACTATCCACTCCACCAAAAAAGTGCCAAGCACTTATCATCCTTACAGTGCTAAGCCTCTTTCTTTTAGGAATGATTTTCACCCCATTCATCTACCCTGGTGCTCACTATGATTCCTGGCATTTGTACTGGGGTCATTCCATAGACATTTAGACGGAGTAGTGTGCACAGTATCATAGTAAGTTTTAGTAATGGAGTTCTGTGGCTAAAAAGGAGGCCCAGGATAGCCCCAAGCAAGTTACTTAGATGCCATTCCTCAGTTTCCTTCTCTGTGAAAGTGATGCAGTTGCAGATCTGTTTCATTGGGTGGTTTCAGGAAATAAGTAGGGTAGATCATGTGGGATGCTCAGACAGCAACTGCCACATTTCAGCTGATCACATTTGCTCAGTGACAATGATGATTATGTATATAGGAACTGATGTGGGCTCTTTTTTTTTTTTTTTTTGTAATTTTTATTTATTTATTTATTTATTTATTTATTTATTTATTTATTTATTTATTTATTGGTTTTTTTCAAGACAGGGTTTCTCTGTGTAGCTTTGCGCCTTTCCTGGAACTCACTTGGTAGCCCAGGCTGGCCTCGAACTCACAGAGATCCACCTGGCTCTGCCTCTGTTTTTTTTTTTTTTTTTTTAAAGCATAGGTCTTAAAGTTTACGAACACACTTAGAGTATCCCTGAATTCTTTAAAAATATTTGCAAAATTAAGGTTATATGTCTAGATTTAGCATTTTCATCAAATTTCCAAAGGGAAGATGAGGTGAAGAAAGGCTTCAGATGGAGTGAACTTGATCAGTGGGCACACAGGAAGGACAGACACTTTCCCCTCAGGAACCTCACAGTCTAACAGAGGCAATGAAACAAAAAGTTGTATTTTAAAAAAATATAACAGCAGTTAGGAAGGAATGAGCCCAAGATGCATCAGGACACAAGGAGAGTGATGTAGCTGGCGAAGCTGCCTAGTGCTAGTGGCGGTCGCATCTCCAATGAGTCTGGAGCATGAATATGAGATGGAGGAGTGACAGTATCCCAGGTAATAAGGGACTGTGGGTAGTCAGCACTTTAACAAGCCCCCACACACACCACATACACACACACACACACACACACACACACACACACACACACACACACAGCTTCAGGGACTACCAGGAAAGAGAGGTGGAATGAACGTTAAAGTCAGAGGCTACAACATGGCTATTACATTCACCAGCTTGCAACAGCTATGGTTACCTGCATAGGACCTGCAGAAGATCAAGGATCCAAACTTCCAGCGTGGATGGAGGAGAACTCTTGAGGCCCCCACCCCTTACTGAGGAGCTGCTGGCAGCTGGTAGCTGCTAGGAGGGAGACTCACGCTTCTTTGAGAGTGTGGCCGCCATAGTCTCCCATGCACCAGCGGACGGCCCCATACCTGTGCACATATGAGCAGCACTGATTGGACAGAGAAGGTTACGGAGAAGAAAAAGAAGAGGAAGAAGGAGAAGAAGAAGAAACGATGATGTTGGGAGGTGATGTGGTAGGTGGGATTTCAGTTAAGGTCGAGGTGGGAAATGGAAGGTGAAAATGATCATGCCATTGTACGCATATATGAAATTCTCTTAAGAGTAATTTAAAAGAATATTCGAGGTAGAGGTAGAGTGGAGGTCATATGCAGAAGGATGAGCGCATGTGGTCTGTCTAAATATGTTCAACATGAGTGAAAACAGCTGTTGCCTCATGGCACTGTCCACTGGAGGTTTATTACTACCGTATCTCTTGACTTAGGGAGTGCAGTTCTAGAAAGGCCTAAGGCTTTCTCTGACGATTACAGACGTGCGTTTATTGGACAGGGTGACCTTTGTCCAAGAAAGGAGAGTGCTTCGGGCGAGTAAGAAGCAGCTACAATAGCCACAGAGTAAAGCAGTCAGAGCTCAGGCAGTGGCCTTCAGTAGGGGATGGCAGGTAACCATAAGTCCTGTTTGTCCCTCCCTTCCTCCTTCCCAGGAAGATATACTTTAAAGGTAAGTGGGAAAGAACTGAGTCAATTTAATATGTTCCTGGTCCTGGACATAAAGAACAAAGGACATCTTCAAAAGTTTGCCTGAGCCAGGTGGTGATAGCGCACGCCTTTAATCCCAGCACTCGCGAGGCAGAGCCAGGTGGATCTCTGTGAGTTCGAGGCCAGCCTGGCCTACAGAGTGAGATCCAGGACAGGCACCAAAACTACACAGAGAAACCATGTCTTGGAAAAAAAAAAGTTTGCCTGAAATGTTACAACCCATGATATTTAGTGTATGGACATTACCTGACAAAAATGACTGACAGAGGAAGAGCAACACAAAGATGTTCTAGTCAGTGGTGTGCAGAAGGGATCTTCCTGTGATGACAGAACTGTCCCTGTCTCTACTTGTTCAATTTGGTGTCAACTATCCACATGAATACTTGAAATGTGGGAATGCCACTGAAGATATGGAGTTGTTCACAATGTCAGTAGCCACATGTGAACCCCTTCTTTCCTTCCTTCCTTCTCCCCTTGCTCCTCCTTCTCCTTTTGGGGGATGGAGAGGATCTACCACAGGGTCTTACACAAGCTAAGCAAGCACTCTACCTCCGAACAGCATCCACAGCCTGACGAGTCCCTTCTTATACATAAAGGACTTACAATTCCCGCCACTATAAGGCCATGTATTTCCTAACATACTGGAAGTCTGCCCCTGCTATAATCACCAATACCAACTACGGCCACTGATTCATGGGGTGGAATTTGGAAAATCTATTAAGAAGAAAAAAGGAGACAAATGTGGAAGCCAACATATTTGTGGAAAAAAAAAAAAACGTTCTAAGTGGGTTATACTCGGCTCAGCAACCCAGTTGAAATGATCTTGCGTGTCCCTCAAACATGTACCATAAAGGGCATTTGTGGTCATTTCAGCAGTGGGGACTGCTTTCCACATATTCTGAAGCTAACACTAATCGATTCTGTACCTTCCTAATGATCTGCCCTGGGGAGTTATTATTCCTGATGGCAATTAATCAAAATTAGAGCCGACTATATGGAATGAGGCAAATGCCAGCACCCAGCCTCAGTTGGGAACATCTGCACATTGAGATTAATCATGGCCCTGCTTCGGTGTGACGGCTACATCAATATCAGAGAGAAAAGAGAAAGAACATTTGCAAAGGAGTTCTGAGCCTGTGTCTCAGTGGAACAAAACCACAGAAACCTGCAGCTACCTGTGACACTGAAAATAAAATTGTTTCCTTCCAATAAGTGTAGGGAGTTGGGACAAGCTGGGTCACAAAGCACTGGATGTCATTTTGGAGGCCCCAAAGTAGGTAGGTCTGTGGAATATTTTGTTTTGTTTGTGCCTGGATAGTATCAAAAAGTATCCAGGAGTTTGCTTTCAAGATATTCCTAAATACAAAAATGAAAATGCGCTTATGTTTTTCAAAAACTTCTTAGTCTGCGCTAAGTACTTTGATTATTTCATCAAACTAAACCACCCTTCTGTGGAACCACAACTGTGGTGTGGTAACTCTTCAGAATGATACCCGGGGGCTGGAGAGATGGCTCAGTGATTGAGAGCACTGGCTTGTTCTTCCAGCAAGCACAGATTCAATTCCCAGAACCCACATCTGCCTGTAACTCCAGTTCCAGGGGACCTGACGTCTCTGGCTTCTGAGAACCCACACACACACACACACACACACACACACACACACACACACATCCTTTAAAAATAAAAATAAGCATAATTGAGAAATAAATATTTTTTTAAAAAGGAAAAAAGAATGATGCCTGATTGTATAATCAGCACTTTACAATCAACTGTCGGCTTTCAGCAAGTTGATTTTATAACCTAGGCTCCAGTTTCTCTGTTTGTAAGTTGCAGGTGCCAGCAGTTCCCATAGTTCAGCAGTACCATGAAAAGTGAGGAATTATCAGAGTATGTTTTCTAAATAACGGACATGACAGCAACAATAGTGGTGACATTGATTGAGTGCTTCGTAGGTATTAATGTCTTTCTGTTTTCTGAGCTTCGTAGGAAGTCTCAGTGAGGGACATCACTTCATTTTCTAAAAGAAAAACTTGAAGCACAGAGGGATGAATTGCCTGGACTCTGGTCATAAAACTTAATTGTTGCCAGGTGGTGGTGGCACTTGCCTTTAATCCCAGCACTCAGGAAACAGAGTAGGTAGATCTCTGTGAGTTCAAGGCCAGCCTGAGCAAGTTCCAGGACAGCCAGAGCTACACAGAGAAACCATGTCTTGAAAAACAAACAAACAACAATAACAAAACCTTAATTGTTAAATCAGGATTCTAGCCTGTTCATTAATTTTTTTTTTAATTTTTCTTAACAACTATGTTGCAGAATATTTGTTTACACTGTGTGAAGATGTATCACTGTGATTGCTTTAATAAAGAGCTGAATGACCAATAGCTAGGAAGGAGAGAATAGGTGGGACTTCTGGGCAGAGAAAGAGAACTATGGGAAGAAGAGTCAGAGAGACACCAGGGAGACACTGAAGAGGTCAGACATGGTGCAGAGTAGAGGTAACCAAGCCACGCGACAGACTATAGACTAATGAAAGCATGCTAATTTAAGTTATAAGTGCTAGTGGGACAAGCCTAAGCTAGTAGCCAAGCTTTTGTAATTAATAATAAGTTTCGTGTTATTATTTGCTGGCTGGTGATCCAAAGATAGTCTCACAAGAAAGCTTGCTAGAAGGAAATGTTATGGGATGATCTGTGAAGATGTATCGTTGTGATTTGGTTTAGTAAAAAGCTAAATGGCCAATCGCTAGGCAGGAGAGAATAGGTGGGACTTCCGAGCATAGAGAGGAAGTCAGAGAGAAGAATCTAGGCAAGCAAGGGATTCATCAGTGAGACAGAAGGGAAACAGGACGTGCAGTATGGAGATGAGGCAATAAGCCACATGACAGAACATAGTTTAAAAAATATAGGTTAATTTAAGTTACAAGAGCTAGTTGAAAACAAGCCTAAACTAAAGGCCAAGCTTTCATAACTGATAGTAAGTCTCCATGTCATTATTTTTCCACATCAGTTATCTTTCGTAATTGATAATAAGTATCCATGTCTGGCTGGTGGTCCAGATGAGAAAGTCAAACTACACAAATATAGTAAACTGGCCATGGTGGCATGGGCTTATATCCCAGTACAACAGTTTGAAGCAGGAAGATCATAACTTTGAGGCCAGTTGAGATTACATAGAGAGTTCCAGGGCAGTTTGGGCATATAGTGAGACCTTGATCAAAGGATGCAGAACTTTGTTTAGACTGAAGGGATCTTCTGGAGATTTATGTACAATATGGCACGTACTTAATAATAATCTACTGGAGTTTTGTGGTGGGCAGTTGTAGGGGTTGAGATAAATTCTTACTTTATAGCGCAGGCTGGCCTCAAACTTCTGCCTCAGCCTATCAAAGCATTGGAATTGTTGGCATATGACAACATACCTAGCTTTAATAATAATGCACTGTATGCTGAGTGGTGGTGGCACATGCCTTTAATCCCAGCACTCGGGAGGCAGAAGCAGGCAGATCTCTATGAGTCTGAGACCAGCCTGGTCTACAGAGTGAGTTCCAGGACAGCCAGGGCTGTTACTCAGAGAAACCCTGTCTCAAAAAATAAATAAATAAATAAATAATGCACGGTATAATTGAAAACTGCTAAGAGAAGCCAGTGAGATAGCTCAGCAGGTAAAGGCACTTGCTGTGGAATCTGAGGTCCTGAGTTCAATGCCCAGAATCCAAATGGGAGAAGAAGAGAACAAGTTCCCAAAAGTTATCCTCTGACCTCTGAATACCCTCCCCTAACACACAATTCAAAAAATACATATGCATAACTAAAATTGCAAAGAGAATAGGTTTGGAATATTCTGACCAAGAATGACTAGCATGCAGGATGGCGCATATAATAGTTAGCTTGATTTAATAATTTCACAATGTGTACCTATACTGAAATATGTTTCATACCATAAACATAATTTTTTATCTGTCAAGAGAAAAATATTTAAGACCAAGGAATCTTTAAAAATGTAAAAAGAAAGGAAGGAAGGAAGGAATTGGAAATTATAGATTGGAAAGCTAGCTGAATGGGAAAGAGTGCTTCCTGCTTTTCCAGAGGACCCCAGTCCAGTTCCAGCTCCCACATCACGTGGCTCCCAACTGCCTGTACCCTCTGCTAGTTTCCATGATCACCCACATACATGTGGTATACATTCAAAGAGGTACACATACATTCACATAAATAAAAATAAATCCTTTTAAGGAAGAATCTGGAGGTTATGAGCTGCATTATTTTCCAGACTCCTTTTTTTGTACCATTTAACAGGGACAATTTCACGCTAAAATTTATATTTATTTGTGTGTGTGTGTGTCCATGTATGTATGCCACATATGTGTGGATGCCTGTGGTATCTAAAAAAGGAGCATCATATTCCCCTTGGGCTGGAGTTACAGGTTGCGAATCATACAACATGGTTGTTGGGAACCAAACTCAAGTCCTCTGGAAGAGCAGTAAGCATCCTTACCAGCGAGCCATCTTTCCAGCCCCACATTAATGTTTACACAAAATCAGGCCTGCCCCTCATCCACCACCGTCTGGTGAACTTCTGTAAACTAGTGAGATCACTACTCAGTATTTCTTTTTAAAAATCTCTTCATTAGAGTGAGAGAGGAAACACAGGTTGAACTGCAAAGGTGTTTCTGGGATGTCGTTTTAAAGAATGAGAAACACTCTCCAGAAACAGATCAAAGTGAGCAAGACAGGAAGCAGCAGTTCATCTTCACTGTGTAAGAAATATTTGCTGAGTTTCTATTTTGTAGCCTATGTTGAGTTGCAGTACAGAAAGACACCTGGGAAGGGCGGAGAAGGGAAGGGGGAAGAAGAAGGGAGAAGGAAGGGAAGAAAGAGACTATAGGAGAAGGAAGAAGGAGGAGGGGAAAAAAAGGGGGAAGGAGGAAGAGGGGGAAGAAAAAAGAGAAAAGGAGAAGGAAGGGGCAGAGGAGAGGGAAGAGAGAACGGAAGGAAAAGAGAGAGAAGGAAAGATGGGGAAGGTCCCTAACCTTTACAGAATTCGCTGTTGAGTGAGAAATTTGCTGAGTGAACTCTGAGTCACAAGAGGGGGGAGCGTTAAGGAGAAGTGGCCACCTGTCCCTTTTATAAGCCACTGGAATTGAAAGAGGGTGAAGTTCTCACAGTGACCTTCACAGGTAAACTGAGACCTAAAAGCTTAGGGAGGTGGTGGAGTGATACATTTGTATATTTAAATGATTTGGGGAGAGGGGAGAGGGTGGCAAAGAACACTGAAGCGAGGCAGGTAGGAAGTAGTTCCAGTGATCCAGGCCAAGGATGGTGGCAGTGGGATTTGAGGGAGGGCAGAGAGGCTGAGGCAAAGGGCCTCATCTCGTGATTTTGGAGAATAACTCATGAAAGTTGGTAACTGGCTAGAAGAAGGGAGGGAAAAGGAGAATGCTGTCTTACTTTGGTTCTCCAAGAGACCCCCAGGCAAGAATTCAAGTCCAAGTAGTTCATTTCAGAAGAGTGGGGAATTCTGGAATACTGGTAGGAACCTGAGGATGTGGCATCCGAAAGAAAGACAGCAAACAGGGTGTGTCATCAAGCTTTCTAGACTGAGAATGCCTGCAATGTATTCCATGAAGAAATTCTGGAAATGGTAAAAAACAAATGCCTCAGAGCTGTCTCAGCATGGGACTGAGGAACTGGAAACACCACGCACATTCCCATGAGTCACTGGCTGACGAGCCTAACATCCCAGCATTCCCAGCCTGTCTTCTTGCTTACTAAAGGTCCTCATGCAAAAAATAATGGATTAGACAGATAGATGATAGACAGATAGATAGATAATTAGATTATAAACAGATAATAAAAACAGATTCTTGATAATTCATAGATAATAGGTGATAGACAAAAGGTAGATTAAAGATAGACAATAGATCAATAATTGATAGTTGATTGATAGAATTGGGTGTGTTCAAGTTTGGGTTGCAATGAGAAAGTAAAAGAAAATACGTCAGCCAGCTTTTCCTTGTGATAACAAACCCCCTGAGATAATTAACTCAAAGAGAAAACGTCGGCTGTAACTCAGGTGGTAGAATACTTGCCTAGCCAGCATGAAGCTCTGTGCTCAGTCCCCAGCACTGCATGAACTGGCCATGATGGGCATGTCTATAATCCCTGTGCTTGGAAGATAAAAGCAGGAGGATCAAAAGTTCAAGGTCATCCTCAGGCTACATAACAAATTCAAGGCCTGTCTTAGCTTCATAGGACTCTGTCCAAGAGAGAGGTGGGGGAGGTCTGAGAAAGAAAGGAAGAGAGGGAGAAATATTTTGTCTCTCAGTTTTAGGATTTGGTTCTTGACCAGCCTGTTGGTTTGGGTCCATAGTAAAACAGTATATGGTAGTAGGATCAGGTGACAGCACAAGTCTGCTGCCATCATTAGTCAGAAGGCGAATATGGTAAGGAGCAGAGACTGGACAGGGTCCCTAGTGCCACCTCTCAAACAGTACCCACCTCTCAAACAGTGCCCACCTCTTCCTCACCTCCCAGTAACACCACTCCGTTGCAGCATTACTGAAAGCCCACTCCAGCAGGGCAACAACTCAGAAAGACTGGAACCCTGGGACTTTTTGCATGATTTGCAGGCGGTTCAACAGATTGAAGAGTCTCCGGCAGCTTGGCTGGTTGGTCTGAGTCTCTGCAGAGTCCTTACCTCTGATACAACCATAGGAAGGGCAGAACTTGTGCATCTGGTCAGTTTCAGGGGCTTCCTAAGAGTGTGAGTTGTTCAGTTCCTGAGTCCTCATAAACCTTTCCTTTACAATTTCTTGAGTGTTAGGGAGCTTCTCTCCAAGGCAGAGCATTTCAAGTCAGAGGAAATTGTTACCCAATAGCAACCATCTCCAGCCCTCCATGTTTAGAAACAGGATCTAACTATGATAAGGTCATTTAAGTAGATTCTAACCCAATATAACTGGTGCTTTTATAAAAGGAAGAGACAGATAAAACCCAGGGACCTGTTTGCCAATCAAGACAGAGCTTAGAGTGATCTCTCTACCAGTGGAAGCTCACTAGCAACACCAGGTTGGAGAAGAGCATACAAGGCACTTTAACCCATGACATCTTCATTTGAGACTTCTAACACCTAGAATTGCAAAAGAATGGCAGTCCTAAAATTAATATACCCTCTCTTGTTACATATGACTTGGCCTGCATCATAAGTGCGTGTCTCAATACCATGGGACAGAAGCAGGACTCTGCAGTCAACTCTGGGACAATGTTTGATTTCTTTTTGTTGTTGTTGTTGTTGTTTATTTGTTTGTTTTTCGAGACAGTTTCACAGTGTAGCTCTGGCTGGCCTGAAACTCAGTGTAAACCAGGCTGGCCTTGAGCTCACAGAGCTCCACCTGCCTCTACCTCCTGAGTGCTGGGATTAAAGGCGTGAGCTACCATTGCCCAGCCAATGTTTGATTTCTAAGGGGGCATTTTTATTCTCACTATGGGTTTCTTTTTAACTCTCATTCAGCAGAAAGAGAACAAAAGTTTAGTTCCTAAAATTTGATAGTATGAGCCCAATGAGATGATTCAGTGGGTTAAGGCCCCCGCCACCAAGCCTGATAACCTAAGTTGATCCCTGGGACCTACAACGTAGAAGGAGAGAATTAACCACAGAGGTCATCCTCTCATTTCCACATACATATGTCATGGTAGGTGTGCACCCCCCCCCCACACACACACAAAATAACTCAATCATTACACTTGGATATCTGGTGTTTACTGTGTTTCACTTTCAAATAGAAGTCACTATGTCTAGTGATGGGTCATACCCACTCAGTGTACCCTGGTGGTATTGACATATTTATGATTTAATGTTCCCATCTCCACAGCGCTTTTGTGTGCCAACGAATAAGGCAGATCTTCATGAACCCTTCCATACACAACAAATAGAAAACGATGCATTGTTGGCACATGAACCAATATTGACAATAATATCTCAGCCAATCACCTAATTAGTTTAGTCATATTCTGCTGCTCCGAAGACACTTAATGTCAGTGTACTTTCCTTAGCGGAGGGCTTAGTGGCTTGAGAGATTTTTCTGCTCTTCATATTTTGTTTTCTTTTTTTTTTTTTAACTTTTCACAAATTATTTAAGACATAAATGAACCAACAGTTTCAAGAAGTCAAGGGCAAGCACACCTGGCCTCAAGAGCTGGGAAAGTCAAGAATAATGCAGTTGGCTAGATTGTATCCTCAGATATCTTTGTTTACAAGTTAATCACGCAGTTTCGCTTCCACCAAGAAATGTGTTGTCTTCCACTTTTCTCAAAACTCAAAGTCTTCTTGTGCAGATCTTTTCTCATCTTCATAGAGCATGGCTATACACATAAGTCTCCGGTTTTGTTTTGTTTTGTTTTTTTTACTTCTGAAAAGACAACAGAGCAAGCCCTTAGCTAATAAGCACTCGGTAGAGGGGGAAGGGGTCCAAATTCCATGGCAGAATGGCAGACTGCCTCGGTGCAGCTGATCCAGTCCAACCAGGAATGTGGGCTAAAGTTCTTAATCATTTGGTTTTGCAAAAGGGATGTCTTATGCAAAATTCCCAGATCTTTAAATGTTGCAAACTCTCCAGACAGAGTGACTCAGGTTTGTAATCCCAGAACTCAGAAAGCCCAGGCAGTAGAGTGCTTCAGGCTGGAGACCAGCCTTGGCTACACAGCAATATGCTGTCTCAATAATCATCATAATAATAAATATTAATAAATTAACATTTTTTTTATCTTTCTTCTTTTTTTTCTTTTTTAAATTAGGATAAGATCTCACTAAGTAGCCAAGGTTGGCCTGAACTCAACGATGCTCCTGCATTATCTTCTCAAGTGGATTATAGGTATGTACCACCACAGATTCTTCTGCAAATAGGCAGTGATGGCCAGAATGGTAATTCCAAAGAAAACGTATCTCTGAGCAGAGGAGCCTGTGATCTGCTAGTTTATAGCCTTTGCCTAAACACTGCTTAAAAAAAAACTGTAGCAAACACACATGAAATATAAAAATTACCATTTTCAGGGTAGTGAGGTAATTCTGCAGGTAAAGAACAGCACTTGCTGACAAGCCTGGTGATCTTGCATTCCATCCCGGGAACTTGAGTAAAGATGTGAGCACAGAACCAGTTCCACAAATTCAACTCGCCGGGTTGTTCTCTGACTTCCATAGGTGCACACACAAATGATAATGGTGGTGGTGGTGGTGGTGGTGGTGGTGGTGGTGGTGGTGGTGGTGGTGGTAGTGATGGTGATGGTGGTGATGGTGGTGGTGGTAGTAACGGACTAAAATTAAATTAAAATACTTTCAGTTTACCATTTGCTATGGTCTATGTGGGGGTATTTCATCAGAATTCATATGTTGAACCCTAATCAATGATGGTTTAGATGGTTTAGAAGTTGTAACTATTGGGGGCCATGAGATCAGGAAAGTGAGACACCAGTCCACTCCCCCCCCCCCCCCCCCCGTTTTTTAAATTGGCCAAAATGTTTTTCATATGTTACATTTGTTACATTTTGATCATGTTTTCCTTCTCTCCCAATTCCTCTTAGATCCTTCCCACCTTCTGAGCCACATCTTTGGGTTCTTTTTCTCTCTTTCAATCATAACAAGAAGAGGAGGAGAAGGAGGAAAAGAAATAATAACAAAACAAGAAACAAAGAAATTCAAAACAAACAAGCAAAAGACCAATAACACCAAAAAAAAAAAAAGCCAAATATAAGGCAACATGAAACAAAAAGTCCACTGAAACACCATTGAGTTCGTTTTGCATTGGCCAACTAACTATTCCTGGGTATGAGGCCTGCCCTGGAGTATGGCGGATAGACTAGTAAGACTCCATTGACGAAAACTGATTTTCCCTTTGCCAGTGGATATCAACCGTAGATAGCATCCTGGCTAGATGTGGGCCCCCCTATATTTACTCTCCCTTCAGTGTTAGAACCCTCTGTGGCTTGAATCTGTGCAGGTCTTGTTCCTGCTGCCACATTCTCATATGGATCAGTCCTGTTGGTGTGGAAGACATGGTTTCTGGAGTCATCCATCCCCTCTGTTTCCTGTCATCTTTTTTCCTCCTCTTCTACATAGATCCCTGGGTCTCCAGGGGAGGTGTTTGATGAATAAATATCAGTTAGGACCATAGACCACTCTCTTTTGAACCTTGTACCACATAGAGACACAACACAAAGGTAGGAAATCAATCCTCAATGGACACAGCATCTCTACTAGGTGTCCTAAACCTGGCCTTGCCAGCCTTCGGAACAGTGAGAAATACATCTCTATTGTTTTTGTTAGCTGTTTCATTGGCTTGGAGTGATTGTGTTTTTTGTGTGCATCTCCATTTGTATTTGGGTAACCATGAACACGTATTTGTGTACGTTGAGACCAAGGATCAACTTTGGCCACTATCCTCATGTTTGTTGTTGTTTGGTTCTATTTTTTTGTTTTGAGACAGGGTCTCTCACTGGTCTGAAATTCAACAAGTAGGCTAGGTAACCTAGTCAGTGTGTGTAGGGATTTGCCCGTCTCCAACCCACTAGCACTGAGATTGCAAGCATGCATTGTTCTGCCAAGGCTTTTTTCACACGTGTTCTGGGAACGCTTGTGTGGCAAGCACTTTACCAGTTCAGCCACTGTCCCAGCCCCACATTTCCATCATTTATACTCATTTATAAACCACTCAGTTACATACTCATCACAGCAGGCTGAGCAGAGGAAGAGCCAGTTTGACCACTTTTCAGGGTGCAATTTGATGTCCTTTACAATGCTCACAATGTTGTGCAACTGCCAGTACCATCGGATACCAGAATCTCTCCATCATCCCCAAGGAAAACTCGGAGTTTATTCATTTATAGTGTATTTTCATTATTAACTCTGTGTGTGTGTGTGTGTGTGTGTGTGTGTGTGTGTGTGAGAGAGAGAGAGAGAGAGAGAGAGAGAGAGAGAGAGAGAGAGAGAGAGAGAGAGAGAGAGGTCTCACTATATAGTCCTGGCTGGCCTAGAACTCAATCTGTAGGCCAGACTAACCTCAAACTCAGAGAGATCCACCTGCCTCTGCATCCCAAGTGCTAGAATTCGTTAACAACTTTAAAATAAGAAGACACCTTTACAATGAAAATACTTTCCCCCAAAGTTATTTATTGTTTAAAAAACAAAAACATTTCAGATATCAGTGTTAGGCAATGTGAGCACCTTCTTCCAAAAGCCATTCAGTGGTTCTCTAAGTCCTCTGCCAGAAATCCCTTTCCTGTCGGCTCTCAGCTCAGAGCACTCACGACATCCAGTACCCACTCAGCTTTGGTACTCTCAGATGTGAAGTCTCTTTCCTCCTGTGAAAATTCCCTCTCCTTTGATGCTCACACCACCCACCTGGGTCACGCTTCCCTCTTCCTGTGTCTGTCAATGGCTGCCACCTCTCTTCCTGTGCCTGAGATTTCAGCACCTGGATGTCAGTCTTCCGGTCCACCTTGATGGCTGTCATCATTTGAAGTAGCTGTCACAGACTTGCAGTGGCCTGCCAGGAATATATAAGAAGCTGTTAGTTTGTTGAACCCTACCTCAACAATCTATAATAAATAAATAAATAAATAAATAAATAAATAAATAAATAAATAAATAAATAATAAAAATCATAAAATGCTCAAAGCTGTGTGGTGCAAGCATCCTACTCTTCCACCATAGTGCATCTCATTAGGACCACAGCCCTACACTTTCTCCTGTACCTCTGTCGCTTTAGCGCTCAGAAGTCCCTCAGTACAACCCTGTGCAAACACCACAGTAATCATCTTGTTCTTTCCCCACTGGCAAACATACCAAACTCGAACCCTAGATGAACCCAAACATCTGGCCTCCCAGCGCCCAAGCTCCAGTGGGAGAAAACACACAGCTGAACGGATTGATATGATTGAAAAGTCAACATCCCCAACCCACTGTTGCCTGGCAACCTAATTATGCATCTCCAGTAAACTCGGTTGATCTGGCTCCTGAATGATTGCTTGGTACATCTCCATTCATATCAAGTCTTCCTTTTCTTGTCTGCCCCAAGGAGTCCATAACCAAGTTCTATGAAGTTTACCTCCAAACAGCATCTCCTAACCACCCACTTCTCTCCTCTGCCACCCAAATGACAATCCTCTGTAGGCTGCCTAGCCCGGCAGTTTCCTAAGGATTTCCCCTGCCTTCTTACTGCTCTCTCTTCAAATTCTCAGCACTGAGCCTAGCGTTGTTTTTTTTTTTTTTTTAACATATTACATATTTATTTCTGTATGTAGTGTGTATGTGTCTACATGTATGCTTAGGTGTGTGGGTGGGCACACCCATCCTTGCTAGGCACTCCGATGTTCAGAGGACAACTTTCAGGAGTCAGTTCTCTCCTTCCACCATGTGGGTTTGGGGAATTGAAATCAGGCTATTGGGCATGTTTACTCTGTCACCGAGTGCACCACTGGCCTTGGGGTAGTGTTTTAAAAGCAGCGCAAAGGTCATATTATTCACCTGTTTTAAAATAAGCCCATGATATACCTCCTCAAATTCATAAAGGAACCCGAATACCTTAAAGAAGCCTCCTGCCCATCCAGTCTGGGTCCTCGGTACCATTCCATCTTTATTCATGTCTCTTGTTTTCTTCCTTGTTGCATTCTATCCTCGGGTAGCCTCGGGTAGCTTCGTATGCCAAGCTTTCCTTTTTCCTGCCATGACTCATTCTCCTCCTTAGGCTTGGTTTGTTCCCTGGCGCCTCCATGTACCCTACCAATTGTCATCTAGATAACGTCTATTAATTCTTTCAATCTCAAAGTTAACAGCTTGGTTTTAGGGAAGTCTTCCTTGACCAAGCCCATCTTCCATTCACAACTATTTGGGTCTGATTAGTGGTACCTCTTTTTGCTTTTATCAAAACTCCTAAACACAACTACACTCAGTACTTAAAACCAGGCACAGAGGCCATGCATGGTGGCACACGCCTGCAAACGCAGCATTGGGAGGTGGAGGCAAGAGGATCAAGAGCTCACAGTCACTCTCCGACACTTACTCAATTTGAGAACAGCGTGACTATCGGAGATCTATTGACCACAAACAAATAACCACCATATTATAGCTGGGCGGAAGAGATCTTACTATTACCACATAGAGCATAACAATTCTATTTTGTTATTTAAATATAGGGTAATTAATACCTTTGCTAAGTCTTTAAAGCAAGAGAAGGTGATCTACCTATATTTTGTGAATGGCATTTATTGGAACACAACTATAGCCATTCATTTATGTATGTAGTGTACAGTTAATTTTGCACTGCAGTGGTCCCACTAAGAAGTTGTGGTGGAAAGTATGTCTTGCAAACCTAAGATTGACTGGAAGGCTCTATACAGGAAATGTTTTCTGGCTCCTGCTTTGAAGTATTGAAATAGGAGTCTCCTAGGGCTTTGGCATGGCATGACTGTGTACCCCAAAGGCTTGTATACTGGAAGCTTGGCACTGTTAAGGGGTGGTGGGATCATTAAGAGCTAACGCCTTGTGGGAGGTAAGTAGGTTATTGGGTTCATGCAAACCTCATGGGCCCTCATTAGACCCTATGAGAGAGAAAAGTGTTACAAAGAATGGTGGGACCCTGAGGAACTCGGCCTTCATAGCTCATTTTGTGACTGCTTTACCATTATCTCCCGTCACTTCAAAGTTTCCACCAAGGCTGAAAATAGATCTCTTTGTTTTATGAATTACCCGGCTCCAGATATTTTGTTACAGCAACAGCAAGTAAAATTATGCATATTTTAAAAGTATCTTTGCCTTTTTCTGATTTGTTTAACTTTTGGTGAGGTACATGTATACTAAAGATGTAAATAGTCCTGACATTTAGTATATTGCTTGATAAATTTTTACATATGACTACACCACTTCAGCTTTACTCTGGTAAATATATTTAATATTTCAAATATTCTAGTACACTGTCTTGTAACCAGTAAACTTTGAGGAGTGGAAGAATTACCTACAAAGCTTCTGTCACTAACATACTATGTATTCATCATTTGTCTCCTTGCTGTAACATATAACTAACAAAAGCAACTTGAGGAAGAAAGAGTTTATTCTGTCTCAGGTGTCGAGAGACCAGAAAGGTAGAATCCTACATTAAAAACATCTGGTCCTAGGCTTCTTTTTTTGTTGGGAGACTTTCAATTATTTCTTCTATTTCACTAGGGGTTGTAGGTCGGTCGAAATTGCTCATCTGATCTTGACTTAACTTTGCTAAGTGGTATGTACGGAGACAATTATCTATTTCTCTTAGATTTTCCAATTTGGTAGAGTATAGGGTTTTAACCCATGTCCTTAGGATTCTCTGGATTTCCTCTGTCTGTTATGCTCCCTTTTTGTTTCTAATTTTGCTAACTTGGATATTCTTTCTCCACTTTTTAGTTGGTTTGGATAAGGGTTATCAATCTTATTGATTTTCTCAAAGAATCAACTTATTGTTTCATTGATTCATTGTAATTTGTTTGTTTGTTTCTATTTTATTGATTTCAGCCCTGAGTTTGATTATTTCTTGCCATCTACTCCTTTTGGGAGTGATTTCTTCTTTTTGTTCTAGAGCTTTCATGTGTGCCATTAAGTTACTAGTAGAAGATCTCTCCACTTTTTTTGATGGCACTTAGTGCTATAAACTTGCCTCCTAGAACAGCCTTTATTAGGTCCCACACAATTGGGTGTGTTAGGCATTCATTTTTATCCAATTCTAGAAAGTCTTTATTTTCTTGACCCATTTTTCATTCAGTAGTGAATTGTTTAGTTTCCATGAGTATATAAGCTTTCTGTTTCTGTTGCTGTTGAAATCCAACTCTAATCCAGGATGCAGGGTGGTATTTTAATTTTCTTGTGTCTATTGAAACTGGCTTTGTGTCCAAGTATGTGGTCAATTTTGGAGAAAGTTTGATGAGGTGCTGAGAAGGTATATTCTTTTGCATTTGGATGAAATGTTCTGTAAATATCTGTTAGGTCTATGTGGTTTATAACATTACAAAGCTCCAGTATTTCTCTGTTTAGTTTTTGTCTGGATGACCTGTCTACTGGCAAGAGTGAGGTACTGAGGTCTCCCACTATCAGTGTGTGCTGTAGTAGTGTTTCTTTTATGAACTTGGTTGCCCTTGTATTTGGTGCATAGATACTAAGAACTGCAATGTCCACTTGGTGGATTTTTCCTTTGATGAGTATGTAGTTTTCTCCTCTATCTCTTCTGATTAGCTTTGGTTTGAGGTCTATTTTGTCAGATACTAAAATGGTTACACTAGCTTGCTTCTCAGGTGCACTTTCTTGATAAGATGTGTTTCTTGGCCGGGCGGTGGTGGCGCACGCCTTTAATCCCAGCACTCGGGAGGCAGAGCCAGGCGGATCTCTGTGAGTTCGAGGCCAGCCTGGGCTACCAAGTGAGTTCCAGGAAAGGCGCAAAGCTACACAGAGAAACCCTGTCTCGAAAAACCAAAAAAAAAAAAAAAGATGTGTTTCTTGGATGAAGCAAAAGGATGGATCCCATTTTTTAAAACAATCTGTCAATCTAGGTGCTGTTATTAGGGAATTTAGACCATTGGTATTGAGAGATACCAATGAATGGTGCTTGCTGGTTCCTATTATTTTGTTGTGGTGCATATGTGTGTGTGAGGGGGATTGTTTCCCCTCTTCTGATTTGCAGGTCTCAGATTATTTATTTCTTGTGTTTTCTTGTGTGGTTAACCTCTTCATGTTGGAGTTTTCCTTCTAGCATCTTCTGTAGGGCTGGCTTTGTAGATAGATATTGTTTAAGTTGGTTTTATCATGGAATGTCTTATTTTCTTCATCTATTGTGATTGTAAGTTTTGCTGGGTATAATAGTCTTGACTGGCATCTGTGGTCTCTTAGAGTCTGTAGAATATCTGTCCCGGTCCTTCTTGCTTTTGATATCCATTGAGAAGCCAGGTGTTATTCTGATAAGTCTGCCTTTATGTTACTTGGTCTTTTTCCTTTGCAGCTTTTAATATTCTTTCTTTGTTCTGTATGTTTGGTGTTTTGATTATTGTACGCTAATGGAACTTCCTTTTCTGGTCCAATCTATTTGGTGCTCTACTTGTTTCTTATACCTTAATAGGCATCTTCTTCTTTAAGTTAGGGAAACTTCCTTCTGTGGTTTTTATTGAAAATGTTATCTGTGTCTTTGAGCTGGGTTTCTTCTCCTTCCTCTATTCCTATTATTCTTAGATTTGATTTTTTTTATAGTGTCCCAGATTTCCCGAATGTTTTGTGCCGGGAGTTTTTTAGATGTAGCATTTTCTTTGACTGAGCTATCCATTTCTTCTATTGTATCTTCAGTGTAAGAGATTCTCTCTTCCATCTCTTGTACTCTGTTGCCGAGGCTTGCCTCTAAGCTTCCTGTTTGAGTTGCTAGACTTTTCATTTCCAGTTTTACCTCAGTTTGGGTTTTTGCTATTGATTCTATTTCCACTTTCAGGGCTTAAACTGTTTTACTCATTTCCTTCCACTGTTTATGCTGTCATAGTTTTTTAAGGGACTTGTTCATTGCCTCTGTAAGGATTTCTATCATACTCATGAAGGCTGTTTTTAAGGCTTTTTCTTCTGCTTCAGCTATGTTGCAGTACTCAGGGCCTGCTGTGGGAGGGTTGCTGGACTCTAGTGGAGACACATTATCATGCTTGTTGTTAATTGAGCTTTTGCTCTGGCTTCCAGGCATGTGGGATTGGGGAGACTGTCATTCTAGTGCCGATATCTGGTCTTGTCTTTGTCAGGTGTGTGTTTTGTTCCTGGGTTTCTGTTTCCTCTCTCTAGTTCTTAGGAGAGTGTGGTGGTTGTGTGTTGCCTGGTAGGAAATTCTTCTGGGATCCTGATAGGTGTGGCCACTGGGGGTTCCTAGCAAAATGTGTTTCTAGGTTTTGGGAGTTGACAGTTAGAAATGGGGATGAGTTAGGAACTGGGGGTCCACAGGAGGGTGGAAAGCAGTGTGTTCCACCAGGATCTGCTTAGTCCCCTGGGAATGGGGACAGAGAGGGAGCAGAGGCTACAGGAGAGAGTCTGCTAAAGAGCTGAGGATGAGACTGGGGAATGGACTTGGAGGAGCAGAGGGAAAGGTGAAGACCTGCAGTTGACCTACCTTCTTTCTTGGCTGGAGTGGCCAGCGGGTTCTCAGGGAATGCCTGCTCCAGTGAGTGGGGGAGGGACGTTGGGAGGGGAAGATCTAAGTGATCCACTGGGTATGGGGGGAAGGGGGGAAGGGAGACCTCAGCAGGTGGTCCACTGCAGAACTGGGTGTGAGACTGGGGGGTTGGATTTGGAGAAGCAGAGAGGTGAAGATCTGCACTTAGCCAACCTGCTTCTCTGCCCGGAGTTCAGTGGGAAGGCTTTCACATTACAGATTCCATTAATTTAATAGATGGAATTATTTATCATTTTTGTACTAATTTTAACTCATGTTTTGCAGGAAATTTTCCCATTTCCATCAAGTTTATTGATAGACAGCAGCTGCTTTTACTTTTCTTGTGTGTGTGTGTGTGTGTGTGTGTGTGTGTGTGTGTGAGTGTAGCACAAATCTTAGAAGTTCTTATTAATAAAAACAAACCAAGAGCCAGGTATTGAGGTGGATGCTGAAAGATCAGAGAAGCAGAACAAGCCACAGCCTCCTCACCTTGCCAATTCCTCAGCTGATCCTGTTTCCTCAGACTGGAAGCCTCTGAGTCCTCATCCAAACGGATCTCAGCTGAACTGCTGCTGAAAGCCTAAAAGCTTAACCAGGCCAAAAAGCTTCTAGTTCCTGGTCCTCACACCTTATATACTTTTCTGCTTCCTGCCATCACTTCCTGGGATTAAAGGCGTGTGTCACACTGTTTCCAGTGTGGCTTTGAACTCACAGAGATCCAGACGGATCTCTGCCTTTGGAATGCTAGGATTAAAGGTTTGTGTGCCACCATTTTCTGGCCTCTATGTCTATCTAGTGGCTGTTCTGTTCTCTGACCCCAGATAAGTTTATTAGGGTGCACAATATATTGGGGAATACAGTATCACCACATGTGTGCATGTCTGTGCATGTATGTGCATGTGTGTATATATATGTGCCACTGTAAATGTGCATGTTTGTACACTCGTGTATGTGCATGTATATGCATGTGTGTGCACAGGGTGCACTTGTGCGTGCTTGTTAATGGAAACAAATCAGCCTTGGGTGTTGTTCCTCAGGCACCGTCCACCTTATATTTTGAGAGAATCTCTCCCTGGCTTGGAACTTGCCAAGTAGACTACAGTGGCTGGCCAGGAAGCCCCAGGCATCCTTCTGTCTCCATCTCCCCAACACTGGAATTACAGGCACGCACCCCTGGGCCTGGGCTTTCCTACGTGAGTTCTGAGGTTGGAACTGGAGTCCTCCCGATCATGCCGTCTCCCCAGCTACTCGCTTTCTCCTCCTTTTGGTGTCTGTCTAATCTTTGAGGATGTACACTTCGGTTAATCTCATTTGTGTGGTTCTTTTGTCTTTGAATTAGTCTTATTAGGAGCAGAAATCACTTCCGAGAACTAACTTGGCAGTTTCTCTGTAGTGCACTGCTCGCTCCTTCATTGATCTCCGTCCGCACTTATCTTTGTAATTGTTCTGCCTTTCACTCTCATTGGGTTTAATTTACTCCGGCTGCAGCTGAGGTGCAAGTATGGACTCACCTTGAAGGGTGATTTCTTTAAAAGAATGCTGCTTAGGGGGCCAGAGAGATGGCTCAGCGGTCAGAGCACTGGCTGCTCTTCCAGAGGACCTGAGTTCAATTCCCAGCACTCACGTGGCAGCTCAGAACTGTCTGTAACTCCAGTTCTAGGGAATCTCTCTCACACACACTACACACACACACACACACACACACACACACACACAGAGGCAGGCCAAATACCAATGCACATAAAATAAAAAAATAAATCTAAAAAAAGTGTGTTGCTTAGTTTTCAACCACATTAGGATATTCAAATAACCTCATCTTTGCTGATTTTTTCACTTCATCTTCCTGTGATTATCAACATATTCTGTGACATACTAGTCTTTTGAAATGTACTGAGATTTTACTTAAAACACTTGAAAAGGACTGGACTGTATATCTACAGTATTATCCACATTAACAGACATTCTAAAATGCTTAGAAGTCAAGGTTTTCTTCTGCATTCTCGCATTCTACTCAAGACTCCATCTTGGGCATGGCCTCTTATACTTCATTTTTCGTGGCATGAGAATTCAAATGCAGGGTGTCTTTCATGCTAGGCAAGTGTTCTACTACTGAACTACATCTCTAACTCCTTTCTGTACTTTTTAAGACTTATTTATTTTTACTTATGTATATGAATGAGGGTTTTGCCTGCCTGTGTGTACACTGCATGTGTCCCTGGTGCACTCCAAAGTCAGATAGCCTGAACAGTTGTGAGCCACCACATAGGTGCTGGGAACTGAACCTAGGTCCTCTGCAATAGTAATGCTCTGAACTGCTGAGCCATCTCTCCAGCACCATCCATTCCTGTTTTTTGTTTTGTTTTGTTTTTTATTTCATGTGCATGGATGTTTCGCCTACATGTATGTCTCGCCTACATGTATGTCTGTGTGAGAGAAAAGTGTTGAATACCCCAGAACTGTAATTACAGATAGTCATGAGCTATCATGTGGGTGCTGGGAATTGAACCCTGGTCCTCTGGAAGAACAGCAAGTGTTCTTAACCACTAAGCAATCTCTTCACCACCACCACCCACCACCCACCCACCCCCACCCCCCCACCCCACCCCCACCCCCCCCCACCCCCCCACCCCACCCCCCGCACCCATTTCTGGGCTTTTGACGGAGAGTCTGGTAAGTCTTTTGCGCTTATTCCTCCACCATGAAAGTTCTGCCTTTCAGAGTTGGAGATTTGTTGTTTAGTTTCAGGTATTTGCACGCATGCAAGAGAGACAGAGAAAGACAGAGAAGGAGGGAGGAAGGGAGGGAGGGAGAGGGAGGGAGGGGAAGGGAAGAGGGAGGGAGGGAGGGGAGGAGGGAGGGAGGAAAGGAGGGAAGGCAAGGAGAGATTAGCTAACAAGGGATTAGCTAACAAGGGGCTGGGGAAGGGTTTGTTTGGTTTTGAATGTACCTTCTGTTAGCATGACTTGGGCTGTTGCGGATTTCTTTGTGGCCACATCTACCAGCTTTCTATATTGTACAAGCACTCCCCAGATATCCTGTAGGGGGAAATGGCCGTCCATCTGGTGATGCCGTAGATTGCCATTGGCAATACCAACCCACAGGGCCACAGCGTCTTTATTTTTCCCTTTTGGTAAAGATGCCCGCTCTCTGCCGCAGCCTGTGCCCAGACTCAGCACAGGCACCTGGGAAAGAAAATGGTCAGCAATCACAGCAGACTCTTCTCCTCCTAAACCGTTTCTTCTGGTTTCTAGTCTTGGATAAGGTGTGGTCTGGTTGATCATTGTCTTGTTCTGGTTCTGCAAGATGGACAGAGGACGTCCCATCACAGTTATTGCTTGAGGAAATCAGTCTGGTTCCTAGCCGATTATTTGCTCCAGGGTGCAGCCTCAGCACCGTGGATAATTGCCCTCTCTGTGGTGAGATGTCAAGGTGTGGTCCCTCCTGTCATTGTCTCAGCTGATAAATTGTTAATCTGTTAATCAATGTGTTAATTACTGTTATATCACAAGGGAAAACCAGCCTGCTTCCTACAAGATGATCTGCTCCAGGGTCTCTCACCTCAGATAACTGTCCTCATCCTGGGGTAGCCTCTCCTTATAGGCTAACAGTTCCTTGGGGGATCTCTCAGGACATGTCCCTCGTCACAAAGATGTTTATGGATCATGCCTGTCCCTGGAATCCAAGGTGACTCTAGAGCAGTGTTTCTCAACCTGTGGGTCCCGACCCCATTGGGGCATCGAATGACCCTTTCCCAAGTCACCTAAGAACATCAGAAAACACAGATATTTACATTACGATTCACCACAGTAGCAAAACTACTATGAAGTAGCCACGAAAATATGCTCGGGGGTCACCACAACATGAGGAACTGTATTAAAGGGTCACAGCATTAGAAAGGTTGAGAACCACTGCTCTAGAGGAAAGGGTAAGGACAATGGAATATCTCTGTGCCTCCAGCTTGGAAGTGGGATGTGCTGGGTTACGTGGGATACAGGATCTCATCATGTTTATTCCCTTGCCGGACTGAATAAGAAGTCAATGGGTTTTAGCAGAAGTAGCTCCTGTTAAGACCCCACTTCTACAGATGGCTAATAACTTTTAAAATGATTTTGGTTGTGTCCTTTTTTTCTACTTATGATAGCTTCCTGCTATGAGAACACCATACTCGTAACTTTGCATCTCTAGTGATTTACAAACAACCAATAGCAAACTAAAGTAGTCCAAGTTTAAAAGAAAGAATTACTGACAGAATATAAAATTGATTTTTAATGTTGCAGCTAAAAGGACAATAGTATTTACTCAAAATAAATTTATAAGTGCAGTTTGTTGGTTATTTAGATAATGTAGAACAAATGTCTAGTATTCACTTATACACACTTTCCTTTTTTCCTGAAATGGAAGGGCAAGCCATATCTCTAAGCCTTTTAGGCCAGGCCATGAACCAAATTGTGTCCAATGGGCTATGAGTGAGAAATATCAGTTCTGGGAGAGCTAGAGTGAGCATAGGGCCTGGTACTATAGCTCAATGACAGAGCGCATGCTTCACAGGTGTGTGGCCCTAGATTCAGTCCCTAGTACTGAGAAAGCAAGACGAGGAGGAAGAGGAGGAGAGAAGGAGGGGGAAGAGGAAGGGTGGGAGTTCAGTGGTACAGCCGGTGCTTTTCAACATGCAGGCAGTCCTAGGCTTATCCCCAGTCTTGCTCTCTCTCAGTCGCAGCAATAAAACATGCCACATGCTCAGCTACAGAGCCATTCAGCCTGAGACACTACCAAGGGAGGGAGTCACTCAGAGGAACTGCTGCAGACTTCGAGTCAGTAAGAAAGAACTTTAATGGGGCTGGGGAAATAGCTCATTTGGTAAAAACACTTTCCACACACACATGAGGACCTTAGATGAGCCTCAGAACCCACATTAAAAAAACAGTTGTGACGGTATGAGTTTGGAATCCCAGTACTAGGGAGGCAGATCCCTGGGCCTCAGCAGCCAGCCACTCTAGACTACTTGGCAAACTCCAGCATGGTGAGAAACCCTGTCTCAAAAAACAAGATTGACAAGCATCCAAGGAACAAGACTGAAGTCGTCTTCTGACTTATACACACATATGCACATAGACCCACAAACACTTAAATGTGTATACACACATACATACACACACACACATACACACATACACATACACACACGCACACATACACACACACACACACATACATACACACATTCACACACACACATGCACACATACACACACACATGCACACATACACACACACATACACACACACACACACACACACACACACACACACACACACACCAAAACCTTTTAAGAAAAAAAAAAGAGCTTTAATGTGTTGAGTTGCTGCTCTCCCAGGACAGGCCTGTAGCTCAGCATTGCCCATCCTGTCCAGGCAAACGCAGGAGTGCTAATGAACACAAACATGACATTGTTATTTTTATTTATTTATTTATTTGGGGTTTTTTGTTTGTTTGTTTGGGTTTTTTTTTTTTTAGACAGAGTATCTTTATATCTTCCTGGCTGTCCTGGAACTCTCTATGTAATCCAGGCTAGTCTCAAACTCACAAGAGATCCACCTGCATCTGCTTCCTGTACGCTATTAGGATTAAAGGCCTGTGCCACCATCCCCAACCACACTATTCTATTTTTAAAGCTCCAAATTGGAGAAGCTAGGAACTTCTGTTTGGACTATTAGACACAACAGGCAAGCATGACTGTGATAAATTCACCTCTAAAGGAAGGTCAGTGAGGAACAGCCTTCAATTACATGGTATGGAGCTTCCTGAGGAAGCCTTCCTCCCCCACACTATTTCCCCTTGAGGCACATGCATGAAAAATAAAGCTGTATCCTGAGTTAAGCTGTAACATACCTTAAGCTCTAAGTAATCTTAGTGATACTATCTCGTGTATTAACATCAGGGACTTTCCAGTCCTAAGAAATTAAAGCAATATGCTGAAAGAGGGCAGCACATATTAACCTTCTGGTGTATCATCACCACACTGTTTAACCAAGCAATGTGCCCAAACCATCCTTTCTCAAAGCAATTTCTCCTCCCCTCTCCCCTCATTCCTTGTGTGCATGTTCAAAACTACTTGAACATATAGGAAAAGCAATAATGAACTTGACTAGGCAGATAGTGTGTGAGTATGAGGACCGCAGGGGTGAGGACCAGTCCGCATCCCCAGCACCCATGTAGAAGTCCAGGCAGACATGATGGCCACCTGTATTTCCATAATTCTAGCACTTAGCAGGAAGAGCTAGGAGAACCTTGGGACAAGCTAGCTAGCTAGATACCAATATCAACTTCATGCACGCACGCACGCACGCACGCACGCACGCACGCACGCACCCACGTGCACTTCACCAGCAGCTATAATGCTTAATAGCTCAACAGAATACTTTCTTGGCTAATGCCTATTTTAATTAAATATTGTATGTTTTACTCTAAGGGGTAAATTTAATTATTTGAGTTTTGGTGTTATTTAAGGGTTTCAAGAGTTTGAGGGGTAAAACATAAGAAAGAGGGGCTGAAGATCCACCAACATATCGTTTCTGCCTAGCTACTTATTCAGCCAGGGCACAAAAGCCGTCCTTGAGTACAACTATGTCTCTAAGATTGGGACTATTGGTAACTGGGATGGTTAATTTTATTCATCAGTTTGACTGGGCCATTAGGTATTCAAATATTTGTTGGAACATTCTGGAAGTATCTACGAGCATATCTTGGACTGACTTTCATATTTAATCTGTAGGTTGAGTAAGACAGAATGCCTTCCCTAATGTGGGTGAGAAGGCTTATAGAATTAAATAATTGGTCCTCTCCCATATCTGTAAGAGGTAAGTTCCCTTGTCCAACTGTCTTCTGGGTTGGGCACTGTTTCTATCTTGCTTTTTTATTAGAATTATGCCATTGGTCCTCTTGGGTTTGAAGTCTACAACGTCTAAGGACTTACCAGCCTCTGTAATCATGAGCAAATTCCTTATAGTAACTCATGTCCCAATGGCCAAAGGAAGTTTGTGACCAATCCAGAGTCAGTGATGGAAAAGATCCATTGCCAGGATCCTGGATTATTAAGACTCGAGCATGTCCACTACCAATGTGGGAACTCCAAGTATCAGCAGAATTCTCAGTGATTGGCACTTGCCTGGCACCTATAGTGCAAACTTCAAGTCTGGATGGTAGAACTCCCCCAGGACAGTTTTGGAAAATGTGAACAGTTTGGGTGTTCCAGGAAAATATAACCTCATCATGTACACTCATTTTTTAATCTTTTTAAAATACATTTGTTCTGTGCATGTGCGCATGTGTGTGCATGCACATGTGTTGGCACGTGTGCCATAAGTGTGGGCACGTGTGCCATAAGTGTGGGCGTGGAAGTCAGAAGACAACTTTAGGGAGTGAGCTCTCACGAAGGGTCTTTGTTGTTTTTCCTGCTGCGCTTAGTACTGCAGGTTAGACTGTCCCCGCAGCTCACAACCGGGTGAGAGTCTCTTTTCTCTGCCTCCTACGAGTGCAGAGATTACACTCCCTGCATCTAGCTCTCTTATGGAGGCTTTGGGGATTAAACTCAAGTCATCAACCTTGTTGTGGCAAATGATTTTACCCACTGAACTATCTGGATGGCCCTGTTTTGGTTTGTTTGATTGGTTGGCTGGGCTTTTTGTTCTGAGACAGGATCTAGTCTCAAATTCACTTTTTAGCCCAGGTTGGCTTCCAACTCAGTGATCACCTTGCTTTAGCCTCCCAGATGGAATTACAAGCAAGAGCCATCGTGCCTAGCACTATGCATATTTGAAATGTATGGTTTTATTATATACTACATAGATTGTAATGTATGGCACATTGGGCATTATGTAGCTTTTTTAAAATTCATGTATAGTAGGTAATGTTAAACATAATTTTTCTTTCATTTAAAATTACATCACGCAATGCATGGTGGTGCAAAGCCAGTAATCCCAGTGCTTAGGAGCTGTAGGCAAAAGAATCAGGAGTTTCAAGTCATTCTAGCTACACATAGTTCAAGGCCAGCCTGGGTTACAATAGAATTTGTCTCAAAAAACAAGTGACTCAACACTTGTACAACAAGGAGATATTTCACATGATGTTTGTGAAATTTAGTTAAATTGAGTGTTGCAAGGATGAGCCTTCAGTTATTTGTCTTGACAAGATAGATAAACTTTCTTATGTAACTCACTTGACGCAGTCTGACTCTGTGAGCCCAGGCTGGCCTTCAACTCGTGGCAATCCTCTTACTTCAATCAAGTGCTGAGATTTAAGGGTGTGAACCACCACACCCGACTGGAAATTGTTTTTCATTTTATCTGTACACTGTGAGCTGGGGACAAACAGCCCGTGGAGTTTTATGCTTCAGGAACTAGCTAGAAAAAAAAAATCATGAACTTCTATTCTAGGTTCTTCGAACAAACACCACCCTCCTCTTGGTCCCCAAATGTGCCTCTTTACAAAGGCTACTTTGCCTCTGCCTTTACGGTTCGGTGTGAACTTATTTTACAGCATATACAGGATTCTCTTGTAGCTTGCAGAGGAGCAGAACAGATGATGTGGTGCCTGAGACCTGCAGCTGGAAGCTCTGAAGCTGAGCGGAGACACAGAGTAGGGCACTCAGGACGCTGATTGGCAGTTGAAGTGGCAGTTGATGAGGAGTCGTCGCTGCCACAAAGTACTCTTATCTATCCCCCAGGCCACACCCTAGGGCCGAGGAGGCAGCTCTGAACAGATGGTGAGTCCCGGGTGCCAGGTGTGCAGCACGCCCTACGCGGTGTGGGGCACAGGGCTCTTTGGTTCCTGCCGCACCCCGCCCATCCCATGCCCTCGAGCGCCCCCAGCGCCGTGTGCGTCTTGGTGCAGTCAGCACGCGCGGGAAGCCGGAGGTGAAAGGCTGGGAAAGGAGAGTTCGTGTGCCAGGAGGAGCCCGCCGCCGGGCCAGCTGCCGGTGGGGTGCGCGCTTCTCCCCTCCTCTGACTCCCATCACCTGGCAGCCTCCGCGATCGCCTGCTCCTCCTCTGCAGCGACGTGCGCGCCTTTGCTCTTGCTCCTCCCCTCTTCCCTGACACTGTGTGGCTTCCGTGGACCACTCTCCGGCGGCATGCCCTCCGTCCCCGCCCGCCCGTCTCTCAGCCACCAAGGCGGCTCCCTCGTTCCCTAACCTTTAGGGAACTCTACTTTAGTCAGTTCTTTTCATAAGCGAAATCATTTGCTTGCCTCCTGGGATTCCAAACTGTAATTGCTTTTACTTGGCTGTGGGCTCGAGGACCAGGAATACAAGAGGGAGACGACAGGGGAGGCACGCCAGGGTTGGGAGGGGATGCCCTAGTAGGACTCCGGGTCCTGTTTTCGGAGGCTGCAGGAAGAAAACAGGCTCAGCTCCGGAGGAACGAAGCTCAGGGGCTCAGCCTTTCGGTTATCCATCTTCCCAGTGGCCCTGAGCATAGGGCACGCCCCCCCGGGAAGGGCTCCTGGCATTCTGGGGTGCCTTCGAGGTCCCCTGTGAACTCACTGACAGAGACACCTCAACCTTCCCAATCGAGCTAGGACCTGTGGGTGGGGAGCACAGTGTCCGGTTCCTTCGTTCTCTAGGAAAGAGCTCTGGGCCGCTGCGGGTGCACTGCCCCTCCCGCGGGGACCGGTCCCCTGGGAGCTGAAGCATGAGTCCCGGACGCTGAGTGTGCACTGTTTGGTTCAGGAGAGGCTCACGGAGGGTGAGGGGCTGTTAGGTACCCGAGTGCTCCAAGGGACCAAATGGCTGTCGGTTCCGGTCAGTGGCGGAACTGGGCCCCAGCGGTCAGGTCCAAGCTGGCGGCAAGGGGAGGGGCGCAACGAGGGAGGGGCTGGGCAGGATCCCACCCCACCCGCTTCCGAAGTGGCTGCTCGAGCTGCAACTTCAAAGGAGGCCCAGGAGCTGAAGCAGCCTGGGGGGGGGGGGGGGGTGTCACCAGCGCCTGCCTGGCCGTGACCCTCCTCGGAAGGCAGTGCTGAGACGCCGCTGCGAGCATCGCCCGAGCCACGTTTACAGTAGGCAAGGCTTTCCTCCGAAAAGCGCGGGCCCGAGTCGATCGCAGTTTAGCTCCTCTCTGTAAGAGTCACGGAAAGGCTAGGTTCGGCCGATGCACCGGGAGTCCCAGGCGAGCTCCGGCAGGACCCCTGTCGCTGCGCTCGGCGAGGCGTGCCGGGCCACGGAAACCATTTCTTTTCGGGAGCGAGGATGGCCTTTGGGAATCCTATGGTCATGCGCCGTGTGTCGCTGCCGCCTCGGAAGCGGAGCGCGCAGCTGGCGGAGAACCGGCATTCTTGCTCCTTCCCGCCCGAGGGAGATGACCAGGGCGCGGGCACCCGTGACCTCCCGAGTGAGGTTACCAGATCCGAAGCCGAGAATCTCGGCTTCCCCAGCCCTTGGGGCTTTCCGACAAGCAAACAGGGGGGAAGAGGTTGGTTACCCTAAACTTTGACAAACGGGGGGGAAATGCCCAGAATTCACCAATACACCCTGTTTCCCACTGGTCCCTTGAACCACTTCCTAGAGAAGGCGAAGCGTTGGGGGTTAACTGGTTCGGGAGACCAGGAAGAGACTGTTGGATCTCCCCACGTTTTCCCACGTTGCTGCAGGCTCAGGCAGGCTCAGCGCTGCCACCTGGCGGCTGCTCCTCCCGGATCGGGAGGCGTTGTCTGCACTCAGCAGCGCCACAGATCTAGGTGGGTGTGCCAGGCCTGTCTAGGGAAACCGAGCAGAAGCCCCAGTTAATGCTCTGTATCTATGTGGCCCGTGCAAACACTCGTTTTCTGCGTGTTCTCAAGAGTAAAGGAAAAAGGTGTTGACACTGACTGGCATGGGTATGAAGAGATGACTTGAGCCTGCTGGTTATGAGGGATGAGAAAGTGATGGAATTATTAGAAATAAATGTTTCTTATCTCTGTGTATTCTGACAGTGAAAATAAATGACAGGTTTCATTTATCTTGCTTAATATTTCTTCGAATAAGAATTAAATATATTGGGCTGGAGAGATAGCTCAGACGTTAAAGGCTAAGGCTCACAACCAAAAGTTCAAGAATTAGTATGTTTCAATAGTCTTCTCCTAATCCAGTTTCAATACAACTTCCTCAGCCCCAAGGATGGAGTGCATGGGGGTGGGGGGGAGCAAAATCAGCCTGAGTGAAGAGTTCTTTCGGTGTGAAACTGAAAATGAGGCTGATGGCATTCAGTTTCCCAGAGCACTTTCCAGTCAACAAAATTAACAGTGCTTCCCCACCTCTGTTTATTTGAACTGAATACTCAAGCCAGACCAGCTTGTACAATCACAGTTTCTACAGCCAAAGCAAAGCAGAAATGTTGGAAAAATAATGCCAAGCCAGATTTGTGAAACCAATTTCCATCCAGGTTTTCCCCCTGTCTGTGCTATAGGAACACATTAAGCAGTGGAGGTAAATCTTTCCATCCATACCCCATAGCATTTGGTGGATGTGGGTTTTATGTTGTGCAGGTGTGTAGGGGCAAGAGAAATGAGTTAGCAAATAGTACACTTTCGTGTCAAATGGATTGCATTTAATGGAATAAAATAAATATCTGCCTTAATTCAAAATGTGAACGGTCTAATATCGTTTCCAGTAAAGACCATTAGTTGATTATGCTAAGGCAGGACTTGTTCACACAACGATCTTGGCTTTCTGTTCACACAGCTCCAAGCAGAGCAGAGGGAACACTGAGTACTGACTAGGGGCCACTGAAGAGCTGGTATTTGGGGGAATGGAGGGATTCAGTAATGGAGAACTGATTACAGAGCTTAGGAAGTTAGGTAATGAGACACAGAAATCTTTCTCCCATTATTTGGTATTAAGCCCAATACATTCTGATGCATGTGTACTTCCCTCTTGAAAAGATGTCTTTAATTAAAAGCTATTTGTCAAGTTTTGTTACATTCTAAGTACTCTAAGAATTAAAACAGTCCCACTTCGATAAGTCCAAGCACTCAGTATATATTCTACAGACTTATATTCTGTAACTGTGTAATAAAAATCAATGGAAGAGACCAACCTGTATTTCACCAGTTCTAAGAGAAACGTAGAAACGGGGGCATCTTATACTCGGGCAGTGGGGAGAGGGGTGAGGAAGCCTTTTTCCAGTGGGTGAATTGTCTCAGCTGGTACAACCCTGTCAACCTGAGGTCAATTCCAGGACCCAGATAAGTGGGAGGCGAGCACCAACTCTAGCAAACTGTCCTCTGACCTCCATCTATGCCCAGTGGCAGGTAATACACTCAAATACAAAATTAATTAATTAATTAATTAATTAAAATGTTTTTTTTTCTTAAAGGTCTTTTCTCCTTTGGTGGCATATACTATAACAGTACAACTTAAAGTCTGTTGAGTTTGTTTGTTTGTTTTTAATACATCTAACAAAAGAATCAAGCCAGGAACTACTTTTTTGATTTTTTTTTTAAATAAAATCTCTGTTAGGCATGAGTGTAATTATGATAGCTGATTTACACCATTGGAAATACCATCAATTATATCAACACTCATCTTTGCCAAATTATCAAACATTATTTAGTACAGATTCTACAAGAAATAAATTTATTGTTTTATCATAATGAAAATGTTGATTTCATAGACAAGAGATCTCTTAGAATAATTCAGATGTCAGGTTGATAGTATTTTCAGGACATGCATCTGTGCGTACCAGAAAAAAGCATATAAGCCTTGCCTTTGTTATGCAAAGTACCTTTCTTTGCGGAAGGTTTTTTTTGGGGGGGGTAGGGGGAGGTGCATGCTATTGTAGGATTTCATTCTCTGGGAATAAGAAGGGCTATGATGAGTAGCAAATGGTCAAACAATTATTTGCTTTTACCCACAAAAACATTCTTGCTTGTGGTTGGTCTTAGTCCTGATCAGCTGTCTCCATAGGGTGTTCTTTCCAGTAACTGTCTAACTCTGACACCCCAGGCCTCTTCCCAGCCTGGATACTTTGAAAGTCTGACAAGCTAAGTGGAAATAGACCACCTGGCACTGCCTTGCTATGAATCCAAAACTCACTTTAATTTGGACTCCTCTGTCTGCCACTGGCCTGATAAAAATCAGTTTATCATATTAAGAAAGGTCAGTTTTTACTAGAATTCGAATTTTCAGATCTTGGGAAAAGAGTGATTTATATGGCCAAGTTATTCTATATTCTAAATACCCAGGCACCTTCTCCCTGCCATGTGTGTGTGCGCATGTTTAGGTTTCTGAGAAAGGGTCTCATGTAGCCCAGGCTGTCCTGGGATTCTTAAGTAGTGGAAGAGGATGACCTTGAACTCCTGGTCTTCCATCTCCCAGGTGCTAAGATAACAGACCTGGACCACCAAATGGGGTTTTTGATGACTTTTCCACCATCAGGGACCATATTCCATCTTAGCTCTTGAACAACATGCTGCTTTTACAAGAAGGGGCATTTGCATTACCAAGGAAAGAGTGTTAGAATTCACAGAGGGCTCAGGACACACATCAGTGGTTTATAATCACACACTCACCGAGCCCCAACAACAGCCTTCTATAAAGAAGCTCATGGGGTTCCCAAAGCACAGAAGAGAACAACTGAGACCCAGAAAAAAAGACCAGCCAAGGGGCTTGAAATGGGTTTAGAAGCCCCACTGGCCTTTGCGACCCCTTTCTCTTTTCCTTGGTCTTTCAGGCCCATTTGCTTCAAGTAACACACACATACACACACACACATACACACACACACACACACACACACACACACACACGCACACACACGGGAGAAAATGGGTAAGAAAGAACCAAGACGGAACGCTCTGAAGGGAAGGAGAGCAGATAATGAACCCATCTATCCTTTGGAAATTGTGGAAAACAAATATTTAGAAAGTAAAGTCAATTCCCGTCCTGTATTCACCATGATCGCCCTACACAAAACCACACAAAGTCTCTTATTGAGGTAATTATGGACCACTGCCTTAGCATTTCAAGGAAAATCTCCTTGTTTGGGCTACCCAGGATTTATAGGGGAGCTGAAATCATTAAATAACTAGTTAACCTCTGTTTGGCTAAAAGAGTAAGCAATTACTGAAAGAAAAAAAAATTCCCTGCCTTTCACAAACAGCACAGATAGCATCCTGAAGGGATTTACACAATACACCAACGTCTGTGCTGTACCTAGAGTTGTTAAAATAATTGTGATGACAGGTGTCTAGGTACCACTTTCTTAATGGTTTTCAATATCCATTGATTTATTGTTGTGGCTCCCCCCATGTACATCTCTAGCTTTAAGAAGGAGCTGAGAAAAGAGATTTTGCACCAAAGGCTGATTCTTTATTCCTGCGCTGAAAAGAACTAATAAAAATAATCACTCGGCTTTTAAGCAGAAAGCTTCCATTTACAGTATTTCACCCTTACCCCCCCTCCAAGCCCCTTGTTATCTAACATAATGGCTAGAATACATTTCCGTCTCTCCCCTTAATAACTTCATGCATTAACATCCTCTTCACACACACGAGCGTGCGTGCGCGCGCGCGCGCACACACACACACATATATAGGCACACGCGCGCGCACGCGCGCGCCCAGCAAAAGGGGAAAAAAAGAGGCAGCAGAAATCTCAGCTGTACTTCTAGCCCTTTTAAAAAGTTTGCTCTGTAAATTGGAATGAGGTCAGATTTGGAGCTTCTCATTGCACGCGGAGATTATTATTGCATCGGGTTCCAAGCCAATGGGAAGGACAGGGGAGGGGCTTGGCACGAGGAAGCGTTAGTTACAGCAGCTGATTGGCTGTCTGCGAAAGGATAAAGAAGCGCGAGGCGGAATTGGGGTCTGCTCTAAGCTGCAGCCAGAGAAACAGAGTGAGGGGAAGAGGGCCGTCTCCCTCCCGGTCTCCAGTTCTTGCACGCTCTTTCTTAGAGAGTCTGCAGTGGGAGAACTCTGCCGGTAACCAGCTCCCCTTCTTGCAGGAGGGAGGGAGAAACATACATTTATTCATGCCGGTCTGTTGCATGCAAGCTTCTTGGCTTCCTACCTTGCAACAAAATAATTGCACCAACTCCTCAGCGCCGATTCCGCCCACAGAGAGTCCCGGAGCCAGAGTCGCTTTGGCTTTGCACTGCAGGAAAGGGACTTAGGCGCTAGAGACGATGTCGCTTTCCTGAGCTACCGCGAGCTCTCGTGAACTGCAATCGACTGCTTCAGGGAAGGGGGGGGAGGGAAGACTTGCCCCGGAGGCGGCGAGAAACTTGCATTTGGAAGACACTCGGGCCATCAACGTTTGGAGAAACTCCTAGCTGTGGCCGGCTCCAGCCTCGGCGCCCGCAGGGAGCACTGCAGCGGTGAGGGAGGACGGAGGGCCGCGGGGACTCTAGGTCGGCGGCAGGAGGCGGCCGCCCCTGGCCCGTGCGCCGCTCGGGGGACCCTGGTCTCCGCCCCGGGGAGCCCGCAGGGCCCGGCGACCGCGCCGCGAGCGTGTGAGCGCGCGTGGGCGCCCGGCGAGCCGGGGCCATGGTACAGCAGACTAACAACGCGGAGAACACGGAGGCGCTGCTGGCCGGGGAGAGCTCGGACTCGGGCGCGGGCCTGGAGCTGGGCATCGCGTCCTCCCCGACGCCTGGCTCCACCGCGTCCACGGGCGGCAAGGCGGACGACCCCAGCTGGTGCAAGACGCCCAGTGGCCACATCAAGCGGCCCATGAACGCCTTTATGGTGTGGTCACAGATCGAGCGGCGCAAGATCATGGAGCAGTCGCCGGACATGCACAACGCCGAGATCTCCAAGCGGCTGGGCAAACGCTGGAAGCTGCTCAAGGACAGCGACAAGATCCCGTTCATCCAGGAGGCGGAGCGGCTGCGCCTCAAGCACATGGCTGACTACCCTGACTACAAGTACCGGCCGCGGAAGAAGGTGAAGTCGGGCAACGCGGGCGCGGGATCGGCGGCCGCAGCCAAGCCCGGGGAGAAGGGCGACAAGGTCGCAGGCGGCAGCGGCCACGCGGGAAGCGGCCACGCGGGGGGTGGCGCGGGCGGCAGCTCTAAACCCGCGCCCAAGAAGAGCTGCGGCCCCAAGGTGGCGGGCAGCGCGGTCGGCAAGCCCCACGCCAAACTCGTCCCGGCGGGCGGCGGCAAAGCGGCTGCATCGTTCTCTCCGGAGCAGGCCGCCCTGCTGCCCCTGGGCGAGCCCGCGGCAGTCTACAAGGTGCGGACTCCCAGCGCGGCCACCCCGGCCGCCTCCTCCTCGCCGACCAGCGCGCTGGCCACCCCTGCCAAGCACCCGGCCGACAAGAAAGTGAAGCGCGTCTACTTGTTCGGGAGCCTAGGCGCTTCGGCGTCCCCCGTCGGGGGCCTGGGAGCAGGCGCCGACCCCAGCGACCCGCTGGGGCTGTACGAGGATGGAGGCCCGGGATGCTCGCCCGATGGCCGGAGCCTGAGCGGCCGCAGCAGTGCAGCATCATCGCCAGCCGCCGGTCGCTCGCCAGCTGACCACCGAGGCTACGCCAGCCTGCGCGCAGCCTCACCCGCCCCGTCCAGCGCGCCCTCACACGCGTCCTCGTCGCTCTCCTCGTCGTCGTCCTCCTCCTCTGGCTCCTCGTCGTCCGACGATGAGTTCGAAGACGACCTGCTCGACCTGAATCCCAGTTCAAACTTTGAAAGCATGTCCCTGGGCAGTTTCAGCTCCTCGTCGGCGCTCGATCGGGACCTGGATTTTAACTTCGAACCCGGCTCAGGTTCCCACTTCGAGTTCCCGGACTATTGCACGCCCGAGGTGAGCGAGATGATCTCGGGAGATTGGCTGGAGTCCAGCATCTCCAACCTGGTCTTCACCTACTGAAGGGAGCGCGCGGGCCGGAGAGAAGGAGGGCCAAGAGGCAGGAGAGGAGAGAGGAAAACAAAAGCAAAACAAACGAAAAAAAAAATTAAAAAAAAAAAGAAAGAAAAAGAAAAAAGAGGAAAAAGAACAGATGGAGAATGGAAGGAGAAAGGGGAAAAGAAAAGGAAGAAAAAGTGCGTAGGGCTGGCCTCGACCACGTCCCGTCGTTGGAGAAGGAGCGCGGGGGCGTAGTGGACCCGCGCTCCCATCCCCCACTTCCAGGGCTGGGGACTAGGAGGAGGCGGAGAGTAGACGGAGGCGACCTTTTATTGTTGTTATTGATGTTGTTGGTGGCTAAAAAAGCTATTTCGAGTTTCCTCCCCATTTTTGCTTGAAGAGACTCCCCCCACTCACCTTCCAACGAGCTTCCGGACTTGGTTGCACCCCCAGCAAGAAAAGAAGCCGAGCTAAGCTTCTAGAGACCGAAGGAATCTTGCCCCCTCTCGCTTCGCCACCTTGGTGATTTCTTATTTGAATTTAATTTTGCCTCTTGGTCAAGAGAGGAGGGGGGAAATCCAGCGCGCCCCCTCTCCGTCCCACCCTTTCTTTGTATTTTTTTTTTCTTTTTCTTTTTCTGCAATGGAGACAGAAGGCACCGGGGTGATGCGTTTGGCCATGGCGTTTGTGTTGGGCTTGGGGGGAGCATTGGCATGGAGAGACTCCACGCTGGCGAAGTCCCGGGTTGGGATTTTTTTTTTCCTTCCTTGTCCCTGCAGCCAGAGATGTGCAGGGAGCAGCAGGCCAGCCTCGGAAATGAACATGGGGACCTCGTGGAAGCCACAGCCGCCTGGTTGGGGACTCAGAAGGACCTGGAGCGTAGAGGGAGTTGGGGTCCCCGGGCCTCTGCCTGGGGTCTGTGCAAAAATAAAGAATAAAAAAAAAAAAAATCGGAGAGGTGAGGCTACCCAGAGCCGGCGGGAGGACAGGAGACTGTGGGATGTGGTCCAGGGGTCGCGGAGTGGTTTTGGGGGGGAAAGAGATTTTTTTCTTCTCTTAATGGGAATCGTGATGGTGTTGAGTTATTTCACTGGTGGGGTTAATATAGCATGTTATCCTGTCTATCTTTTGAAGATTTCTGTATAAGACTGTTGAGCAGTTTTTAAAATAGTGTAGGATAATATAAAAAGCGGATAGATGGCGCTATGTTTGATTCCTACAACGAACCGATCACCAGCTCCTTTTCATTCTTAACTCTTTAAAAGGATTCAAACGCAACTCAAATCTGTGCTGGACTTTTGAAAAAACACAATTCAGGACCAAATTTTTTCTCCGTGTGTGTCTGTTCCTTATAGGTGTAATTGAGAAGACCCGTTTATTTTTACCCCCTCACGGACGCTCCATCTTTGTTTTTTTTTTCCTTGTAAATGTAATCAGATGCCATTTTATATGTGGACGTATTTATACTGGCCAAACAGTTTTCTTATTTTGTCCCTTTTCTCCCCCTTTCTTATGCTTTCTTGTCTTTTGACCTCATTTCTTTATTTTTATCTTCCTTTTATTTTCTTTCTATTTTTTTTTCTAGTGTTGTTACCCACGCCATTTTACGTCTCCTTCACTGAAGGGCTAGAGTTTTAACTTTTAATTTTTTATATTTAAATGTAGACTTTTGACACTTTTAAAAAACAAAAAAAGACAAGAGAGATGAAAACGTTTGATTATTTTCTCAGTGTATTTTTGTAAAAAATATATAAAGGGGGTGTTAATCGGTGTAAATCGCTGTTTGGATTTCCTGATTTTTATAATAGGGTGGCTGGTTAATATCTCACACAGTTTGAAAAAATCAGCCCCTGGTTTCTCCATGTTTACACTTCAATCTGCAGGCTTCTTAAAGTGACAGTATCCCTTAACCTGCCACCGGTTTCCACCTTTCGACCCCCGGTCTCATAAGATGGGGAGGAGAGTTCAGCCCAGCACCATAATGCTTTAAGAAAAACAGATTTTTAAACGAATTGCTGTTCTGTCCAGAGGCTTTAAAACTGGGGCATTCACAGCAAAAAGGGATTCTGTAGCTTTAACTTGTAAACCACATCTTTTTTGCACTTTTTTTATAAGCAAAAACGTGCCGTTTAAACCACTGGATCTATCTAAATGCCGATTTGAGTTCGCGACACTATGTACTGCGTTTTCATTCTTGTATTTGACTATTTAATCCTTTCTACTTGTCGCTAAATATAATTGTTTTAGTCTTATGGCATGGTGATAGCATATGTGTTCAGGTTTATAGCTGTTGTGTTTAAAGATTGAAAAAAAAGTGGAAAACATCTTTGTACATTTAAGTCTGTATTATAATAAGCAAAAAGATTGTGTGTATGTATGTTTAATATACCATGACAGGCACGAGGACGCCTGCCTTTTAAGAGGCAGTTCCGTTAAGGGTTTTTGTTTTTAAACTTTTTTTTTATTTTTTTATTTTTGCCATCCATCCTGTGCAATATGCCGTGTAGAATATTTGTCTTAAAATTCAAGGCCACAAAAAAAAAAAAAAGCAATGTTTGGGGGAAGAGAAAAAAAAAGGAAAATTTAAAAAAAAAAATTCATGCCAGCTAATTCTGTCCATCACTGCCTGTCAGGTTGTTGCTATATACCTTCTGTAAATAACTTTTTTTGAGAAGGAAATAAAATCAGCTGGAACTGAACCCTAAATCTTGACTTTTGTCATTCTTGTGCCTGAGATCCGAGCCCCGAGACCTCCCTGTCGATGCAGACTGCTGGTCTGCCGTGGCTTTGGAGCTCGTGACTTCTCTAGCCCGTTAATGCCATCTTATTGACAAATACTAAGTTCCTCTTGGCCAGATTTGGCAGGCCTGACCCCGAGTGATGGCGTCAGCCACGTGTATGTGTCAACCCGCTGCACGCCTTCGAGGAATTCTCTGCCTCTACTACACATCAGCAAGCACCCTTTGTCTGGAAATTTCAAAGAGGGGGAGGGGCAGGCTTCGCAGTGCAACCTGGCTGGCTGAGCTTTTTACATTTATTTTTTGCTTTGTGTTTCTGAAGCTGCCATCTCTTTTACACGCCAAGATCGGTTTTCCACAGACCAAGAACAAATAAGTCTGCTAAATGATTAGGTCTTGGAGGAGAGAGCCTTTGCCAGTTTCAGGATGAAAAAAAAAAAAAAAAAAATACTTAGGCTTGTTTTGTTAGGCTTTGGGGGGGAGGGTTCCTCCCTTCAAATGCAAAGGTTGGTAGGGTGTGGTGGTAAATGCTTATAATCCAAGCACTCAAGAGACCGCCAGGCTGAAGAATCATGAGTTCAAGGTCAGACTGGACTACTTGAGGCCTGCTTTCAGAAGAACCAAAGTTAATATGGCCTTAAACGCTCCATCTTGTGCCACGCCCAGCATGGGCGTCACCGTAAGTAAAATATAGCTTCCCTCCTCTCAACTGAAATAGGACCCAAAGTAGGAGACTGTATAGATCTTACAAGCATCAGAAGCAGGAGTAGTGAGATCTGCGTGGAAAAAGAGTGTGAAGGCCCATCAGGATTTCTTGTTTATTTTAGAGATCAACAGTTTCCACGAGCCAACAGAAGTCCTCTTCCCCTTCCAAATGTTCACCCTTAAAAATGTGTGTTTCCCACATTTCCTAGTTTTTTCAGCCCTGGAGAGAAAGGGTTAACAAGCAGCATTTGGAAATAATCCCCTTATTCTGAGGATTGTAGGCAAGGGCCCTGCATCCTGGGATCACAGCTGAAAGACTTCTGGAGACCAGCACTGCAAGCGGTTTTTGCACAGTAAAAAAACAAAACAAAACAAAAAAAAAAAAAAAAAAAACATTTGCTGGGAGGTGGCTGTGATTAAAATACACAGCAGACATGCATGAAGCTTTCAAAGAATAAAAATTTTTAAAAAGCAATTCCCCCTTTAAAATAGTAATATTGCTTTAATATCACTCCTCTCTTAGGGGCAGCTTTCGGTTTCCACCTTTCTCACATAAGCTTCTATATACTGGATATTCTAGAGTAGTAATACCTTTTTGTGTGAGGGTGGGTGTGTATGATACTGGGGATTAAACCCAGGCCCTTGTGGGTGCTAGGCAAGCACTCTACCCCCTGAGTTATGGACCCTAAAATGCCATTTTACCCCACACAGGGACCCTGCAACAACATGGCATTGTAAGTGTTTCTTTTTTAAAATAATATTTAATATCCTTAAGTTTAATGTTTGATCATTGTGGTGAAGATAATAGGATTGCTTAGGGTTTTATTCCACACACCCCCACCCCCCACCCCCGCTTTAGACCCAGAACATCCAAACCCTAATATAAATGAACCCTGTGCATTTTTAAAGTGATACATCTCTTTGAATATTTGTCTTTTTCTAGGCTTTCCTGCTACAATCTTGTTTATTTTTCCCTTGACTTTCCATTGAAGAGCAGATGCTTTCAAATAGTTTCTTTCTTTTTTTTTTTTTTAAGAATTTATTTTTATTTTACCTGCGTTGCTGTTTGCCTAATTATATGTCTGTGTGAGGGTATCAGATCTCCTGGAACTAGAGTTACAGACAGTTGTCAGCTGTCTTGTGGGTGCTGGGTATTGAACCCAGGTCCTCTGGAAGAGCAGCCCATACTCTTAACCACTGAGCCATCCCTCCAGCCTCCTCAATATTTACTTTAAGAATCCTAAGGCCCAGGGTGTAAGTGGGGTAGAGCACTTGACTAACATGCTCAAGGCCTAGGGCTGCATTCCCAGCACCATGAAGAAAACAAGGAACTCTGGTACAGGGCACTTTTTAAAGGGATGATGCCGTGTGCTTCCTAGCAGGGGTATGTGCTGCACAAGGCAAAATAGACATAGAAAGCCACTTTACTGTGACTGAGATGATGTGGCTCAGCAGAAAAGAGTGAGCTGTGGCCAGCTTTCTTCTCTGGTATTTAAGACACTGCTTCAGGCCCTGTGGTGCTCACTCAGCAATGTGGATCAGTGACACTTGTCACCACGTCAGTCCCTAGCCGAGTCCCCTGAAGTGCCAAGAAAAACAAACAAACAAACAAATAAATAAATAAGTGAAATCAGCCTCCCAGCTAATCTGGTGGGCTGAGTCCCTGCAGAGGCCTTGGGTTTCTGCTGACACTGCTCTGAGCGGGCATCCTGAGGAAAAAGCAAAGTTGGAAGGTCAGTGATTCAGTTTATCCAGTGGCTAAGGTCTCTGGTCAGAAGGCTTCGTCAGAGATCCTGTATTTGTTTGTTTGTTTGTTTATTGGTTTTTCAGGGCAGAGTTTCTTTGTAGCCCTGGCTGTCCTGGAACTCTCTCTTGAACTCAGGGATCCACTGTCTCTGCCTCGCAAGTGCTGCGATTAAAAGATTAAAGGTATGGCCAGCTCATCATGGATCCTAGACCAAGCAGGGCTTGGTGTTGCCATCCTTAAAAGAAAAAAAAAAAGAAGAACATTTCCAGAAAAACTAAGAACTTGAATCTGTATCACCCAGTTAGATTTCTCAGGGTGGAAGTTTTCTATGCTTATTTTCTTTTTTGTGGGTGTTTTGAGTTGTTTCTAAGATTCATTTTACTGATGTGTTTGTGTGGAATGGGCACATGTGCGTGCAAAGGGCCTCACAACAGCGAGATTGGGAGAAACGGGAGTCACAGACAGTGTACCACTCAACTCCACACTGGGAACTAAGTTGGGGTTCTCTGGAAGAACGTCTTAACTGCTGAGCCATCTTTCCAACTGTCCTGTTGGTTGTGCGTTACAGCCCTGTCCCCAGGACTGCAAATACACCTCTGGCCCTTCCCAGATCACTAACGTTTACCCTAGCCATTCTGATTCATACTAGAAGATCTGAAAATACGTCTAGTTTTTCACCCTGCCCACCATTTGGAAGCTGACGTGGGTAGCTTGTGTGGGTGGTGCAATGCCTTTTGACGTCTGTGTGGTGTCTCAGACAATGCTAACCCTCACTATTACCCTTTGTCCAGGGTGAGGTGCTCAGTTCACATGCAGCTTGTCAAGGCCCTGCACAAAAAACGGCCATAGCTCACCAACTTGAGTCTCCAATTACCAGGGCATCAAGCCTTTACCATAAACTGGGCATGGTGGCGCATGCCAGCACTGGAGAGGCAGAGGCAGGTGGATCTCTGTGAGTTGGAAGCCAGTCTGGCCTACATAGTGAGTTCCAGGGCAGCCAGGGCTACATAGTGAGACCCTGTCTCAAAAGTCAAAACTTGGTAGAGGAGCAAGACTAACCCTTGAATGCTCGTTTCTCCACATTTACTTTCCAGCAATTTCTTTTTGCAAGTAAAAACGTGTTCTTATTTGTTGACTTCTTATTTGCATTGCTTCTATAAGGCCTTCAAGCTTCATTTGCATTTTGTGCTATCTGTGGCAAGTAGTGTTGAATTTAGTGAAAATCTGAGTCTGAATACTGGCTCTGAGGTCAGCTAGCTGGAGTGGTCAAGTTTCTTAGCCCTTCTAAGCCTCGGTTCTAAATCATTAAGTAGTAGGCTACCTGGTAGATAAAGCTGTTGTGAGAATTGAGTGTGGTCCCATATGTGGAATGCATGCAACAATGCCTGGCTGCAGTCTGTGCTCATAAAGTACCAGCTCTTTACCCCGTGGCTTATTATAAAAAGGGAGAGCCTGTGCAAGCTGACCACAGCGCCAGCAATACAGAAAGCAGACAGCACCAAATAACAATAAATACGCTGCCTGCTACACAAATACTCAATATTGGGATGACTTGAGGACAAGGATAGACTATAGCTCACTTGGTAACTGTTTGTGAAGCACACAGGAGGCCCTGGATTGGCCTCTCAATATTACGTAAGATAGACTGGGTGGTGCATGCCAGACTGGGAAGTAGAAGCAGGGGGATCAGAAGTTCAAGGCCATCTTTGGTTACATAGTAAGTCTGAGGCCAGCCAGGCTATGTGAGATCCAGTCTCAAAACAAAAAAATTGTGTGTGTGTGTGTGTGTGTGTGTGTGTGTGTGTGTATGAGTGTGTCTGTGTGATTAGGGATTGAGCCTAGAGTCTGGGGGACGCTAGGCAAGTTCTCTATCACTGACCTAAGTCCCAGCCCAGAATTCTTTATATTTTGTTAATATATTTTCCATTTGTTGTTAGAGAATTTCATACAAGTACACAATGTGTTTTGATCAAATCCATCCCCCCCCCCCCAGGACTCTTTGAAAGTGCAGAACCAGGCCACAGTCTGACTAAGTTCTCCATATAGTCTCAGTGCAAACCCAAGTGAAAATGATTACCCTCTCAGTGCATTAGCATGATCTCAGTAAGTATACAGGCAAAGGATTGAAACCACCCTTTTTACAAGGAGAAACAGGGATGATTCAGTCATAAGTCTGAGGTCATCGAGTCAGAAGAGAGAGACAGATGGGGTTGTGGCTCAGGGCTAGAGTACTTGCCTAGCATGTGTGAGACCCTGGAACCCTAATCCTGAACCCAAGAATGAACTCAGACCCAGTTTCTCTCCAAGGGGACATCCTCTTAAGGCAAGTGTACTGGTGCACATCTGCAATCATGACACTCGGAAGGCAGAAGCAGGAGACTTGCTCGGAGTTCAAGTTTGAGGTCAGGTTGGCCTCCAAAGTGTATTCCAGGCCAGTTAGGATATTACCAGTGAGACTCTATCTCATGAAAACAAAAACAAGAATAAAAAATTTAAAACAACAACCAAAACAACAATCAAAATAGGTATTTTCTCCATTTGAGTAGTGGAGAAGCATGGGTAGTAGGCGCTGGGTAAAGATTGGGGGTCCTCTCCTCCCCCACATCCTTCCTTCAGCCCTCTCCTCATCCATTTCCTCAAGAATGTCTTTGTACCATCTCAGTCGGAAGTGCAAGCTTAAATAATTTGGTGTGTGTGTGTGTGTGTGTGTGTGTGTGTGTGTGTGTGTGTGTACATTCTACTTCAACAAATGTATCTTAAAATATGAATGCATGGACTTAATTTCAGGAGTCAGCAAGGCAGGAGAGAGTACAAATGATCTAAATATCAGAGTGGGTGATGATCTAAATATCAGAGTGCTCTGTCACCCAAAAGGCAGGGCCAGCGTAAAAGCTGCAAAATTAGTCAGAGTGCCTTTATGCAGAGGCCACCTATCCTATCCTAATGAGATTGACCGTTGCTACAGTTAACTTGAAGGGTTTTATGGTTTCCTGCATGTGTTGTTTTCCTGCTTAATGTCAAAAAGAAGAAGAAAAAAACCCTCACGTCACTAAACGGTATTTCCCAGGGGGCTGTTGGACCCTGGGCACCCTGTTTTATGCCAGTTATGGTGATACACCTCTATGTGTGGATATCTGTAAGGATGAGTGGTTATAAATTTAGCCCGCTTTCCTTTCTTCTGACAGTCTCAACTCAAGACAATTTGTGTATGGAGTCCTGCCAAGCATGCCAGGCACAAGTCAGGTGGCGCCATGAGCTTTGCAGCAGGGGTCTTACTTCAAACTGCAGAATTTTTGGGAAAGGCCAAAGTTGCAACTCATTTATACAGCAATAACACCAAGTTACTTTGCATTGCCTCTAAGGCACTCAAATGACATCCTATTTGATGGGTTTTGTTTTGTTTGTTTGTTTGTTTGTTTTTTGGTTTTGTTTTTTTTTTAAGATTAGGACAGAGGAAACAAAATATCATTTACTTAGGCCACTTGCTTCTTTAGTTATTTTCAATACAATGAATGCAGAATTTCCTGATCCAGTGTTCAGTCTGGAGGGGAATGAAAGCCTTGTCTGTTAGCTTGAGCAGGCTCCTTCTGTAGTGAAGGCCCAGTGTGTGGTGATGATGCCAATGTATGGTGCAAGCAAACTGTTTTATAAGCCCTAAGCAGCCAGTCCCTGCTTAACAGGTCAACTACCTCCTGCTGTCATATGGTTAGTGGTCACTTTCTTACCAGTGGCTGTCCTAACTCCCTCAGCTCTGGCACCTAAAACCTGTGAAAATAGTTTTCTGTAACTCTTCATCTTCAGGCTCTGTCTCAGCCTTCTCCCTCCCCGTTCCCACACTCCCTACGTGGGCCTTTTATCTCTCCTGTTTGCCATTCCCTGGAGAAGACAGACTTTGAATAATTTATCTAAAGTTCCTGGGAAGAAGTGGGGCTGTAGTCTCAGAATACACAGCACGTTGCTCCTCGCCCAGACAGAAAGACCAGAGGGCTGTCCTCAACCCAGCCCCTACTCAGTACATTTAGGGGTTACTAATAGTTTCGGCTTAATGTTGTGGAGGAGCACCCAGGAAATGAAGTATGGGGCCAAAGCTATGGAAAGTCCTCTGCATTTCTCAAATAGTTTAGCCAACGATTATTCCCAAATAGTGTCTTTTATGACACCGAAGGAGGCTGGGTGTGGATGGTGGCACGTGCCTGAAATCCTAGCAGTCAGGACATGGAGGCAGAAATCTTGAGTTCAAGGCCAGCCTCTGCTAGAACGTGAATTTGAGGCTGAGCTAGCCTACACGACAGCTTGTTTTAAAAAGGTAAAAAAGAAGGCCTAAAAAGCAGTTACTGCTCTGTCAGAGACCTGAGTTCAGTTCCCGACATTCACATGGTGTGGCTCACAACCGCCACTCCAGTTAACTCCAGACCAAAGGTCGTGCTCTCTGAGCCTCGGTCAACACCTACACATGTACACACAAAGATGGACACATTAGTGAAACAAAACAAAACAAAAACTCGTGATTTAAAAAGCCAAAAAAGGAAAAGTGAGGGAAGAGCAAAGAGAATAATTAGAGGTGAACATTATCAAAATATCAGTGTGTGGGAAAATGTCATACCCATTCTTTTATCCAATTCATGTGCTAATAAAAAGAATTCAAGCCAGGTATCGTGGTGCGTACCTTTAATCCCAGCACTTGGGAGGCAGAAGCAGGCAGACCTCTGTGAGTTCAAGGTCAGCCTGGTCTACAGAGTGAGTTTCAGGATAGCCATAACTTGGGGAAAAAAGTAGTAAATAAGTAAGATACTGATGGGTTTCCCCGTGAACAAACATAAGATGGATGAGTAAATTAAAGGAACTAAGTTTTCCTGTTTCTACTGTTACAATTATGTCATTTTACACTTGTCTTTGTTTGTTTGTTTGTTTTTCAAGACAGAGTTTCTTTCTCTGTGTAACCCTGGCCATCCTGGAACTCTGTAGACCAGGCTGGCCTCGAGCTCGGAGATTCATCTGCTTTTGCCTCTTGAGTGCTGGGATTAATGGTGTGTGCCACCAAGCCCGGCTATACTGATCTTTTCAAAAGTACAAGGATCTTTTTCTTTTTAGCTACCAGAAGTGAAGAGTTGCTGGATCTCAGAATTATAGATGTAGATTTTGGGCCACTTTGCCGCTCTGAAGATTGCCAGGTGTAAAATACATGCTGAGGAGAAAAATGAGAGCCATATCTCAATGACCTAAGGTTAAAAATTAAACCAATCAGGAAGGGAAAAAAAAAAAAGCCAGGGAATGGTGGCATACGCCTTAAATCCCAGCACTCAGGAGGCAGAGGCAGAGGCAGGCAGATCTCTGTGAGTTTGAGGCCAGCCTGGTGTACAAAGAGAGTTCCAGGAGAGACAGGGCCACACAGAGAAACCCTGTCTCGAAAAACAAAAACAAAAACAAAAGTTAAAGCGAACTCGAAAACAGTGATTTGTTGTTTTAACAGGGGCTTGTATGTCCCAGGCTCCCCTGGAATTTGCTATGCAGCCAAATGCTGCCTCCACCTCCCCAGTGTTGAGACGACTGACGACATTAGCCACCATGCCCGGTGAATGTGGTGCTGGAGCTCAATCCCAGGGAAGCACTCTGCCAACCGAGCCTCTTCTTTAGGCCCAGAGACAATTATTTTATCTCCCAGGGAAAGTAAAGCGATTCTTCCAGCATGCAAGTCAAGGCATCTGCAAAGCATGCTGGGGCTATTTCTATCGAGTTGTATGATGGCATATATGAATCAAAAAGAAGAATGACTATAGAAATAGCTTCGCTGTCAGCCTGGAGACAAAGAGGGATTTCAATACTATCAAAATGAATGGATGTGAGGACAGAGACCCACACTCTTAGGGCTTCTTTTCTTCTTCCATGACAACTCACCAGGCTGATTCTCATTCCTGCATCAATGGTTTCTCTTTTACTAGGTTCTGTGATTCCAAGGCAGAGATTTGCTCAAATCACCTGAAATCATGGAACGTTTTTGCAAGGAAATTAGTGTCCGGGAAATGGAGATGTCATGGGGTTCCTGGGGAAACAGCTTTCCAGGTCCACACAGTTGTCCTGAGCATATCGAGCAGCTGTTGAAATCTCATCAAGATACTGCTGCATAGGTATTCTCTTGGTTTTCATAGCTGTCTTGATTTCTACCATGTTTTACCCTCAGGGTCTCAGTTAAGACCGGTGTGCACGCCCAGTTAGATCATCCATCACTTGCCCTGCAAAGAACTAGCTTCTGGATTGGATTTCCTGCCCGCTCCTGGACCAACCATGGGCGTCTGTCCACTAATCAACTGCATACATTCTTCACGCTCCCATCCCTCATTACCGATTTTGCTTTTGAAGTCCAACGGCCCCCACTGTGCTTCCGCTCTTTCTCTGCTCTCCATATAACAAGGGAAGGCAAACCTGAGCTCCTGAGGCGTCCTTGCTTCCTCTTGTGCTGCCCACGGTGTGCCACCTTCAGACAGGACAGTTCAGTCTTTATTTGATAAACTTATCCCTTCTCCTGCAGCTCTACATTCAGTCCTAAGATCTTGAGATAAACACCAGGAACAAATATACCACATTCTAACGAGAGTTGTCAATGCTTAGGGGTGAGCATTGTACTAGATCGTTTAGGACACATCTAGCCACAATCAGTATTTGCTTTGTTAATCCTTCCCCGGCTCAAGCAAGCCTAAGGCTAGGCGAGGGAGAGAACTGAGTCCACAAGCCACAGGGTGAGCCCCCAGCCCTATACTAATGTCAACTGATAGGAGAGTGTGAGGGGAATCCACAAGAGAGCAAGCAGTTCGCAGAAATCGGCATCTAGAAGAGTGCCTGTGTTCTTAGCTAGTCCTCCGCGCAGGAAGCTGAGTGGCTCTGCCGGAGAGTTGGGGAAGGGGAAGTCGGTTGAAAGGGGCTTGTAGACTGCCTTTAACTGTTCAACACAACAAGGATGTAAGTCTCAGTGAGTCAAGAGCACTTTGGTGGAAATCTAAAACAGGAAGGCTGTAGAGGAGTAATTTGGGGAGCAGAAATTAGAGTGACAAGAAAGAGTTCAATACCGAGTTTTCTGAGAAAGATTGAAGGTCCTAGAATTCCCTAGACAAGTGACTTGGGAAGACCACCTATCAGTGACCAGTAGGTGTCTGTTTAGTCAATCCACAGTGAGAGCCAGAACTAAATTAAGCAGAGAGATATCTGTGCTGCCCGCCCCTCTCTGCCCTCCGGAAGCACAATGGAGAAGTTAAGCTTTGGAGTCTTTGGGTGAGAAAAGGTGTCATTCCACTCCAAGTAGCTGAAATTGACTTAGGAAGAGAGTCATACTTGAAAGCAAATGGTGTGTGTGTGTTTGTGCGTGTGCGTGTGCGTGTGCGTGTGCGTGTGTGTGTGTGTGTGTGTGTGTGTGTGTTAGTGAAAACTGAACCCAGGGTAAGGTTTTGTTATTGTTGTTGTTGTTGTTGTTGTTGTTAAAAATTCTTTATTTTTATTTTATGTATATGGGCATTTTCCCTGCATGTATGTCTGTGGATTACTTTCATGAAGTGTCCAAGGGTGCCAGAAAAAGGCATCAGATTCCCCAGAACTGGAGTTTCAGATGATTATTAGGCACCATGTGGTGCTGGGAACTGGATGCAGGTCCTCTGCAAGAATAGCAAGTGCTCTTAACCACTAAGCCATCTCTCCAGTCCCAATTGTTTTTGTTTTTTGCTTTTTCAAGACAGGGTTTCTCTGTGTAGTTTTGGTGCCAGTCCTGGATCTCGCTCTGTAGATCAAGCTGGCCTAGAACTCACAGAGATCCACCTGGCTCTGCCTCCCGATTGCTGGGATTAAAGGCATGTACTGCCGCCTGCCTCCAATTGCTTTTGATAACTAAAAGAGACCAAAACATTATAGTCTTGTCCTAGGGTACACTTCACTGGTCTTCTTCCCATGCTGTGATGTTTGTCTGATCACATCATTTTCTATTTTCTACTGGAGAGCCACAAGATAACAGACTCAGGAATACTATGTCTGAAAATAAGAGGACCCGTCCGTCCGTCCACTGCCAGCATGAGACAAAGTCTCACCATGTAACTCTGGCTGTCCTAGGCTCACTATGTAGACCAGGCTGGCTTCAGACTCACAGAGCTCTCCTGTCTCTGCCTTCTGAGTGCTGGGATTGAAGGCACGCCCCACCATGCCCAGCTAGGAGTCCACTCTTCTATAGTCATCCCAGTAACCATATACACTTCTCCCTCCTTCAGACAGATGTACTTGATTTAACTCAAAACACCCCAGAACATTCTCTTTCCCACCTATTATGTATAAAAGTTTCTGCTTTTAAAATGGAAACAAACAAAATAATTCCACTGCCTTAAATGATCATGGGGCCACTGATAATGGGATTTTTAAACTTAGAGGAAACAGAAACATCTCTCTAGATTTGAGACTAGTAAATCTACCAACCATTATGTAATACTCAGGAATGTTATGCCCTGAAACGCTACCAATAATCTAGGCTTGGGAGATGGCTCAGCCATTGAGGTATTTGCTCCATCAGCACAAGAACCTGAGTTCAGATCCTGAGTAAGAACCAAGTGTGGTGGTATACATTTGCAATCCCTATGCTGGGGAGACAGAGACGAGATGATCCCTGGACCTTGCTGGCCAGCTAGGCTAGCTAAATTAGTGAGTTCCAGGCTCCGTGAGAAACCCTAACTCAAAAAGAAGGTGGAAACTGGGCATGTTGACTGAGACACAGAGGCAAGTGGATCTCAGTGAGTTCAAGACCAGCCTTAGTCTACATAGTGAGTTTCAGGACAGCGAGAGTTACATGATGAGATCCTGTCTCAATATAAAAAAAATTAATTAAAATAAAAAAAAATAAGGTGGAGAGTGATTGAGGAAAACATCTAAAATAGATGAGACCTCGGGTCACTACATGCATCTGCATAGGTACAAACACATACCCAAGACAGAGTTATCCATGACTCCAAATTAACTATCATTGTCAGAGTCACCACTAAAACATTAAAGTTCCTGTTCATTTAAAACAAAATAAAACCCACTTCTACCATTTAAGTAGATATATAACTTCACCAGGATTGAAATATTTTAAATAGATAGTCCTTAGTCTCTCTCTCTCTCTCTCTCTCTCTCTCTCTCTCTCTTTCTTTTTGGTTTTCCCAGGCAGGGTTTCTCTGTGTAACAACCCTGGCTGTCCGGGAACTCATTCTGTAAACCAGGCTGGCTTCAAACTCACAGAGATCTGCCTGCCTCTGCCTCCTGATGGTTGGCAGGGTCTTTGGTCTCTTAACAACTAGATATAGCTCAATTTTAAACAAGGGTACAAAGTTACAAAAAGGTAAAGCTGTTCATTGATGGAAGTGTGGGTAGTTCGACCCAAAAGAGTGAGAATACCAAGAAAGGTGCAAAGAAGCCGGTAGTTACTGACTGCCATCGTGGTTATAGGCCTTGAGAATCTGCTGGGGAACCTGCTGGAGGGTGGATTCCTCCTTCCAGGTAATTCCCCTCCCTTTTCAAACTGTGTTTTCGGAAAGAGTAAGAGTCGAGGTACACAGGTGTATGTACACCAGTCTTACTCACAGAACTAGCTAGTTCTCAAGGAACTAGAGCATTTTATGAATGAGGCATACACCCAACTACTCGGAGAGTGGAGAAATCCCCAAATTGCACATGTCTCCCATGCCTGCTTTTAAGAAGGTAGACATATGTAAAACAGAGGCTTACCAATGGCTTTCCAATCCTCGCTGTTATTAGCGAAGGCCTCATAAATTATTGGGACAATTAAAACCACCTAAGCCTGACAAAAGACCCTTAAAATCCTCACGGTTGTCTCTCCCGGACAGAAGCAGCCCGTGGTGGTTTTCTAGCCTCCGCACGCATGAGGAAACCCTCCAAGCACTTCCTGCTCTTTGATTCATGCCCGGCTCTGTGTTTTGGGAGGGGGCCCGTTCCCTTCTATCTCTGTGCTGTCTCTGATTCAAGTTGGTCCTTCTGGGAGTAATATTACCCTGGCGTTTATACCCTGAGCCCAGCTCTCCACAAGTGACTGCATGTTTCCTGAAACCAACCATTGGCAGCTGTTACACAGACATTTTCTCCTTTTTAGATACCTATAATTACACCAATTATGCCAATCATTGATGTTTATAAAGGATTTAAAATTTTACACACCCAGAAGAGCCTGTCAGGAAGTTGCATCCAAGGCAGAATACACTCCACAGAGGGGCCTATTTGGCCATCACAGTTGCTGCAGAGAGTCCCTAAATTGAGTGTTGGCCCTGTGAGTGAGGCTTCTTGTGTGAGCCTGGATGTCTTGGACAAGTTAATCCTGCCACTGGGGTAAAAATCTGTTGGGTTACCAACCGCAAAACTCGATTTAGCTTTTCAAAGGAAAGAATAATGGGTCCAAGTTAATGACTTAAAGCTTTCAAGTTTCAACCCTGGACACTGCAACACCAGATAAGAAGGGAGGCATTCTGCTGTCTTGGTCTCTGCCTTCCAATAGAATGAAGGATGAGAAGCAGCCAGTTAGCATGACAATCTGCACCTGGAGAAGTCAGTCTCCCTGGGCGTTACAGCCCCCCAGCTGTAACGGAATTTAAGGCAAAAGGAAACTCAATTTGTGTATATCTGCCTTTATTTTAAATTTTCGTTCACCATGGATATTTTAAATACATTAATCTCAAGAGTTAGAAAATATATATAGTGCATGGGGGCTGGGGTGTATCTCAGGTGGTAGCATGCTTGCAGGAAGTCCTGGGTTATAAACCCACAGCACAGCAGAAAACTGAATACGGTGGAGCGTGTCTGTAATTTCCAGCACTCAGGAGTGGAAAGACAGGAGAAATTAGGAAATCAAGGTCATCCTGAGCTACACAGGAGGCCAGCCTGGGATACATAGAGTCCTGTCTCAAAACAAAATAAAACTGCAAGAGTATGGTGGTTTGTGTGCCAATAACTCCAGCACTTGGGAGGTGGAGGCGGGAAGAGCACAACCTAGCAGCCAGTCTGGAGCTCCATAGAGATAGTCTTGCCTCAAAAAAATCCATGCTCTTGGGGCTATAGTTTAGTGGTAGAGGGTATGCTTAGCATGTTGTCTTTAGATTCTGAGTTCAATTCTCCACACAGCTGGGTAGGTTGATTTGCACCTGTAAACCCAGCACTCAGGAGCCTGAAGCAGGAAGCTTGCTCCAAGTTTGAGGGCTAAATAGGGGTCCTGGGCCAGCCAGCAAACCGGGCAGACACTTTTTAGTTGCCCTCCTAAAACATTTGAGCAATTGTCCTTGGTTGTTAATGTACACAAGGTTCACCTGGGCTGCTAGTGAAGAATCTGCATGTCAGTCTCCACACCTGGAAATTCAGATTTCCCATGCTGGGATGGAACATGGCTGTATTTAAGCAAATACGTTTCTAATGCTGGCAAAGCACACTTCAGATATTCATTATCAAGGTGTTTGAAAGCCTTTGCTTCAGAGGAGGGTCATATTGTGGGGTTATACCCTGTCCTATTCCAGGGAAAAATAGTGGGTGCCTAGGTTTAGCCACCAAAAGAAGGCATTGATGTAATTACTCTCTGTGCCAGTTGAGAGAGAGAGAGAGAGAGAGAGAGAGAGAGAGAGAGAGAGAGAGAGAGAGAGAGAGAGAGAGAGGAGCTTCAGTTCCAGTCTGCAGCAGAATTCCCTGATAATTGTGCAGTCGTTAAAACAGTACATGTAAGCACTCGGTGTTTTTACAGACGGCTCACAAATTCAAGGAGTTATTATTACAGATCTATTCAGTGTTTTTAGAGACATTTAACGTCCCTCGGAACATTACATTCCTTTACAAATCCCCCTTCTGTCAAATTCTCTAATTTAATGGGATTATCCCCTAATGGAATGCTTTAACAATATTTCTCAAGTTAGAGTCTGAGAACCATCTATTTATTATGCAATCCACAAACCATATGCCAACCTTTCCTGAAAATGTTATCTGAAGCTGCCCAGAATGCTCACGTACAGTGTCAGGCACTTGTGCACAGTTGCAGGATTATCTACAGCAAGATGGGAGCAACTTAATACCAGAAGCTTACATTCATAGTTCGTGCAGGCAGGTTCTGGGCATTATGTGGATTCCCTGCTTTAGTTGACTCCAGGCAGATCATGTGCAAATTTATCCAGGGTCATGGAAGCCAATGGGCAACAGCAGAATGTGACCTCCATGAGTGGGAACCAGGAACATCAGGGAAACACTGTGGAGTGCCTGGTGGTAACAGGCACTCAGTGAGCTCCTGTGAGCTTAAAGCTTCTCTTCAGATAACTCCCAGCCAGTGTCTCCATTGCTTTTCCCGAGCACAGTGTGTCAAGCAGCCCTGCATCCAAGTCCTCTAAGTTCTTGTGAAGGGACTTTGAAGACCGAGGGCTTCACCACTCAGCAATGAGCCTAGATGTCACTGAGAATTGACAGAGTACTTGCCTAGCCAGCATGCACCAAGCCCTAGGTTCGATCCCAGCACCAGGTAAAATCTATGCATAGCAGAGCACACCTGTAGTTCCAGTATCAGAAGTTCAAGATCATCGTTGGATACCCAGTGAGTTCATGGCCAACTTGGATATATATGAGGTGATGTCTCAAAATTAATAAACTAATAAATTAATAACTAGAATGAGTGAGATGGCTCAGTGTGTAAAGTGGCTTGCTGCCAAGCCCCATAACTTGTATTGGACCCTCAGGACCCACAAGGAGGAGAAAGAGAAGTAATACTCTAAAATTGTCTTCTGACCTCCACATATGGACTGCGGCATGTGTGTGCTACCCCACCTCGGTGGGGGGGGGGGAGATGCACATGCACATTTGCACACACACACACACACACACACACCAAATAAGATGTGAGAACTTTAAAAAACATAATTCATGTGAGTCTTACCACCCCCACATCTTCCTAAAGCCTCACCATCTTCTTGGTTGGCCACACTTAGCTCTATCTATCCTCTCCTCTGTGGACCGTTTTTTGCAGCTGTAAAGCACCCAGCATCCTTACCTGATGCTGTGGATGTGTGTGGAAGTCATCATTGATCTTCTGGGAGTTTTATTTGGTAGTGCTTTCGGCTGGTGCAGGATGCTTCCGGTCCTGTTTCTTCAGTAGTGGATGGTCATTGTCCAGCTGTCCAGCTCCACTCCACTTCACTGGTACACCAGCTGTGAGAAAGGTTTGCCTTGGGTCTGGGATTCTCTTATCTACGTGAAAAGAAGACTGGTCAGTGGTCAGGCCAGTCCCATGAGGAGAGAACTGTGTGAGTCCTTTAAAGTCGGGGAGCAGAAAAGAATTTTGTCCTTGCTGTCCTTGTACCCAGCTGTAGACAGGGATCTTCACCTCTGATACTTGCATCTGCTTACTTCTCAACAGTTAGATGTCTTTAGCCTCCTTTTTTTTTTTTTTGCCTTGTGGAGAGGAGGGAATGGGAGTTGGGGTTGAGGGGTCAAGGAGAGAGACTCAAGATGATGTAGTTTTAGGGTTTGTAAGTTAATGAGTTAAGATGAAAATTGTGTTTCCCCCACATACATCACACACACACACACACACACACACACACACACACACACATACACACCTCAGTCCCCACTCCTCCTACGGTTCCTACAGCTTTGTCCCTGTTGGAAGCTGCTATTTTCGAAAGACATTTGATCTGCCTAATGGAAAAGGAAGAAAACAGGGGGATGAGATCAAGGGGATTTCTGAGAATGAAATTCTGAAACACAAGGGACAAAAGAATGAGTCACCAGCCCAGTCATGAGAGTCCAGCTGCCTCGGGCCTTCCCAGGTTGTTGTTTTTTTGTTTTTTTGTTTTTTTAAAGATATTATTTGTCAGTTTCTAATTGGTTGGCAATGACCTGTTCTGGGGCATTTGGGGAGAAGGAGGGAATCTCTGGTCAGTCTTTACTTCTGATAATGCACATGTGTGTGGTAATGGTGGTAGGGAATGATACTTAGGAATAGGCTTCTGAAATAAGCCTTTGGAAATACAGGTGGGTTGGTAACAGAAAGGAACAACCAAGGTAAACTAAGGTGGCAGAGGCTAGCCGGCCTCCTTCCCACCACCGTGACAGAAAGTGGCCAGTTCTGTTTCCAGACTCCTAGTCTTCCAGTAGTGTCACCGGGTGACCAAGAGATGACCTCAGACTGGGGTGTGTAGCTGGGGGGAGGGGAGGTGTGATTGGGCAATTTTCCTGCTTGACAATGAGGGAGAGGCCATCGATGAGCAGCCAATTCCTGCTTCCTTCCTGCTTTGTGGGCGGAGGGCATGAGGTCTGGAGCAGCTGGGGTCAGGAGGGAAAGGCAGAGAAAGCCATCCAGAGGCTGTCCAGAGCCTGGACACATAAGCTGGGAGACACAGGTTCAGAGCAACACCTATGGGCTGTTACGGATTTTTGCCTCATGTGTGCAAGGCCTGGTGTCCATCCCCAGAGCTGAAAAACAAAAGCAGACACCTGTTCTTTTGTATTTTTATTTTTTAAAGCAGAGTCCCATGTAGCCCAGGGCTTCCTGCATGCTGGCCGAGCAAGCACTGTACCACTGGATTTCTCATCATGTAGGAGGACAGGGCAGATTTGGATGGTTTCAGCTACCTTTAGTCAAGTCATCTGTTGCTTGTAAACAAAATCTCACCTGCTGGAGACAGAAAATTTCCACTCTGGGGGCTGTTGATTGTTTTGCTCTGAGATTATTTCCCAACTACACCACCACGGATGGTGTCAGCAACAACACTTATTAAGCACTTATTATAGATTTGCGCTCTGTGTGTGTGTGTGTGTGTGTGTGTGTGTGTGTGTGTGTGTGTGTTGTTATTGTTGTTTTTTTGAAACAGGGTCTTGGATAACCAAGGCTGGCTTTGTGCTCCTCAGCCTCCATCTCCTGAGTACTAAAATTATCGATGTGCATGGCCATGCACAATTTATGTGTTGTTTCAGTTAATGCCAGCCCCATGATTATTGTTACCCACACTTTATGAATAGGAAAATAAAGTTTAGAGAAATGAAGTAATTTGTTCCAGGTAATAGCTGTAAGTAAAACCGAATCTAGGCTGTCTGACTTCATAGCTCTCCCTCTTTCCATGCGGGAACAAAGCAATGTTTAAAGTATGGCCCATGGTTTAAGGTAGTCTTCTTAAAACCAGAGATAGCATGGGCTGTTCAAACATAATACCATCCCAAACACCATATTTATCCTGGATAGTGTAGCCATTCTGTGACTATCTTTCAAATTTGTAAGACTTTCCAACTGATGAAGGAATGAGAGCTTGTCAAGGACAGTGTCACAAGAGAAAAAGCAAACGGAGCTGGGGGAGAAGCTGCTTATTAGCAAGCATGAGGACCCGGTTCAATCCGCACTCCCATCCCTGAACACACACACACACACACACACACACACACACACACACACAGAGAGAGAGAGAGAGAGAGAGAGAGAGAGAGAGAGAGAGAGAGAGAGAGATGTTTGAAGGATCTGCAGAGCTCCAGTTTCAGAGTAGACTTAACAGAATGCCGTAAGAATCTATGAGTTGGTTTACTAACCTCGAGATTTGCCCCGGATGATGAGCCCTACTTGAAAACAAGAACACACAACAGCGATTTCACTAAGCGTGGTCATTCCCCATGCTAGCCCAGATTTACTTTTTTCAATGACCGCAACTGGTTCAATGGGATGAAAATCTTGACTACTGGAATTTACTGTGAAGCACTACAGTCTGTGTCCTGTCATCTGTCAGTCTGTCTGGTCACTAGGACTTGGAGTCAAAGCTGGGCAGACATAGGACCATTTCTTAGCTCATGCCTTCAAGCTCCTTTCCTGGAGGAGACCCTGGTGTCAAAGCTGGAAGCTTATGGAGGCAACTGCTCTACTGTTCCCTAAACCAAGCCTGGGTGGACATGTCACAGGCTGTCACTTTCTGTTTTTCATTTCTTGTGCCTGGGAGGTCCTTTTTTTTTTTTTTTTTTTTATTTATTTTTTTTATGAGACCAGGTTTCTCTGTGTAACAGTCCTAGCTGTCCTGGAACTCACTCTATAGACCAGGCTGGCCTTGAACTCACAGAGATCTGCCTGCCTCTGCATCCCAAGTGCTGGGATTAAAGGCATGCGCCACCACCGCCCTGCGCCTGGGAGGTTCTTTAAAACGCCCCTCAAGCACATGACTTCTAGAACCTGGTTCAGGTCGTAGCCTTTCTACCCAATCCTTGCTTCTCCATCTTTTGTCTTCAGCTCCAGCCTTTTCAAATCCCACTCTGACAAGGCAGCTCACTCAGAGTCCTTCACTGTTCCTGCTCCAGGCTGGGTCTGTTGTTTTGGTTTTGTTTGGGGTTTGTTTTTGTTGGTTGGTTGGTTGGTTGGTTTTGTTTCTGAGACAATGTCCCACTCTTTCTCCCAAGCCAGCCTTATCCTGCCTCTGCTTTCAGAGTGCTGGAATTACAGGCCTGCTCCTGGCTCCTGGCTCCAGGCAAGTTCTAATAATTCAGCCACAGTCGATTCCAGTTTGGAGAGTCCTCTGGTCTCCTCCTCCTGTGCCCTTCTCGTTAGCCAGGCTCCCGTTCACTCATAGTGCTCTGAAGATCCTAGATCTGCTTCCCCATCCTAGGCAGAGAGCTCAGGACGCTACTCACCCTTTCCTTCCTGGTGGGTAATGACGATTCCGGGAGTCTCCCTCCCATCTGCTCCTTAAGTTTCTCATCCTGTCCATTCTGCTAAAGAAGTCTTTCCCAGATTTAAACCCACAAGAAACATTCACCTTTCACTTCACAAGGGAAATTCACTGATTTTTAAAAATGAATTAAAATCTCTGGATATATGAATGTATATGTGTGTATTTGTATATGTATGTACGTGTTTTGTGTGTATGTGTGCTTGTATGTATATATGTATGTTTTTATACATATATATGTGCATATGCATAAATGTGTGTGTATGTATGTGTGTAGGGTACATAAAACCAGTACTCAGTACTAAAAGGATTTCATTATAAGGATCATTATTGTACGTATAGTAAGTCAAGTGTGTGGTTTCTAGTTGGCTGAACAGCCCTTCCAGGTCTTGGAGATCCAGTCTCTTCCCTTCCTCCATTTCTACCTTTATCTCCCCTCGGCCACTGCATCCACACAAAGCAGTCAAGAGCGATGGGAGGAGGGACAGATTTCCTCTTGTCTGTCCTCTCCATCTTTGTGTCTCATTGGGAAAGAAAAAATTTCCCTGAAGTCCTCAATCCATGCCTAAATATACTCTTTATGCCTTATATGTATGTACTTAGAATATTACTAAAACTCACAAACAGGCTGGAATTGGAGCAGTGTCATGGAACGTTAGCTTTCCCTGTCCTCATCACTTACAAAATTAGATTAGTAAACTGAGGAGGAAGAAAAAGTCTTTGTGTAAGACAGGAACAGCCCCTTCGGTGGCGATGGCTCATGCTTTTCAATCCCAGCACTCTGGAGGCAGAGGCAAGTAGATAATCTGCATTTGAGGTCTTCTACAGAGTGAGTTCCAGGACAGCCCGAAACCTTGTCTCCACAAAACCCCAAAACCAAAAGCCAAAAAAATGAAGAGAGAGGGGGAAACACCTTAAAGTCTTGGTTTCATTATACTTCAGTATGTTTTCTATGAAAGGAAATGCTAGAAATAAAAATTGATAAAGTATTGACTGTACAATAGAGGTTAATTCTAACCTCTAGCATCCACATTCAAAGAAGACAAACAAAGCTGGATCTAATGGTATGTACTTTTAATCCAGCACTGGGGAGGCAGAGGCAGGCAGATGTCTATGAGTTCAAGGCCAGCCTAGTCTGCAGAGTGAGTTCCAGGACAGCTGGGGCTATGTAGAGAGACCTTGTCATGAAAAACCACAAACGACCAAAACAAACAAACAAACAAAAAAACAAATAGTTCATTAGAATTGTGTTATCTCAGAACTGAGGTCGGGGCAGCTGGATCTCCAGGCCATCCAAGCTGGTGAGACCCTGACAAAAATAAAAACTAAAATGCCCCTCCACACAACAGTTACTTACATTGATCTCCATGTAGAAGTTAGAACATTTCTAACAATAGAACATTTCTAACAAGTTAGAGTAATCCATGACTCTGTCATTGGACTCTGTGACAGCTACTCCTTGAGTATCAGTCCTCTCAGGTCTCTCTTCTCACTGCCTCCCTCACACTGAGGATGAGCAGGGGACTAGCTGCGTTCATTCTTTTCCATTGTTTCTAAAATGACACAGAAGCTGGAGGCTCCTAGTGTCTTCTGAGTGTCCTCAGCTCCCTCCTGAACTCTAGACCCAGCAGGGATTTTCACACATCTCACAGGGATCTCAAACTCTCACATCCCAACACAAACTCTTCCAGACCACTCTACTCCAACCCCTACTGCCCCTGTTTTTATGGCCCTGGTGATTAAAACCTAGGGTTTCCTTTATTTAGGCATGCATTGCACTCTATCGCCAAGTCTGTTCCTAGGCCTGGTTTCCCTTTTCGATAAATGATACTGCTGTTAATTCACTGGGTGGGCCATGGTAGGTGCCATTCTAGACTGCCCCTCAGCTCTCCTAGTCACCAAGTCCACAGATTCCTGACGTCCTTTCTACTTTAGTTCCTCGGTGTTGTATCTTTCTTCTTGCCTTCCATTCCTTCTGCTAGGACAGGAGCTCCTGGCTGTTCCTACCTAAGCTGCTGTGACAGTCATCTAGCTGATCTCGTTAGTCTTCCTGGTTCTTCTCCTTTATATGAAACAGGGTCATGTATCTATATTGCTCAAGCTGACCTTGAACTCCTGATCCTTCTGCCTCCACCTCCAAGTGTAGGGGTTCCAGAAGTGTGCCACCACACCCAGAGGTCCAGGATTACTCTACATCTGTTCATTCATCACGTTGTCCCCAGCAGGCTCTACTGAGAATTCTTGAAGGGTCTTCCCACACTCTCGGGCCTGGGCTCCCCTCTCATGCGGCCCTGGGGCCCTGAGTAGGGAAACCCTTCCTTCATAGTTGTCTGCTTGCCCTCTTTTTCACTCACCGTTGAGCTTAGAGGAGATAGCCATACCTTCCTGGTTCCTGCAGACTCTCTCCTTGTCTCGACTTACTGACATGTATTCACAGACTACTCCACTTAAGGAAATGCCTCCTAAGACAGAAATGAAGTTGGCAAATTTAGAGAGAAAAAGAAAGAAAAAAGAAAAGAAGGAAAGAAGAAGAAAGGCATTTACAAACAACTGTTTAAAGTCATATTTCAGTTGTGGTAAATGTATATACCTTGATTGTCCCAGAAACAATGTTTACTCTTGTCCATCTTGTTCTTCTTTGACTGAAAAATCCCCACTGTTGTTTGTTTGGTTGGTTTTGAGACAGGATCTCCCTCTGGAACTCACTATGTAGACCAGGCTGGCCTCAAAACCACAGGGATCCTCCTGCCTCTGCCTCCTAAGAGCTAGGATTAAAGATGATTGCTACCACACCTGGCCTAGGAATTCCCTTTGCTGAAGCATGTGGTGGATTGAACGAGAAACGTCCCTCAAAGCTTGGATATTTGAGCCTTGGTTCCGAGTTAGTGGTATGGTTTGAGGAGGTTTAGGTATATGACCTTGCTGGAGGAAGTATGTTACTGGGAGCGGGCTTTGATGTAGTATGGCCTCACCCTACTTCCAGTTTGCTGTCTCCGCCTCGGGCTTGTGTTTGAAGATGTGAGCTCTCAGCTTCTTGCTCTGGCTGCCACGTCTGCCTACTATGGCGCCATGATGAACTCCTATCCCTCCGTAGCAGTGAGCCCAAACAAACCCTTCTATAAGTTGCCTTGGCCATGTTGTTTTATCACAGTAATGGAAGAGTAACACAAGGTGAAATAGCCCAGATGTTGGTGGCTCCAGATCTGTTTTTCAACATCAGTCATGTTCTTCTACTGATTTGTTCTCTGACGATTATTTACTCTGCAGAAACTCATTTTCTTCATCTGTTGAATGAGGCCTGTATTCACCTATGTAGTATGCTGTGAAGGTTAATACAGACCTCTGAATATAGCAAATATTAGTAAACATTATCTTTTTTTCTTGAGCTAGCTTATTGGCCTAAAAGGTTAATGTATTATGTCATTTTCACATGAGGGGTGCTCTGGGATGGTCTGTATGTCAAATGTGTTGCTGATTGGTCAATAAATAAATCACTGATTGGCCAGTGGCCAGGCAGGAAGTATAGGCGGGACTAACAGACAGGAGAATTGAGAGAACAGGAAGCTGGGTGAGAGAGACACTGCCAGCCGCCACCATGACAAGCCGCATGTGAAGATCCCGGTAAGCCACGAGCCATGTGGCAAGGTATAGATTTATAGAAATGGATTAATTTAAGATATAAGAACAGTTAGCAAGAAGCCTGCCACGGCCATACAGTTTGTAACCAATATTAAGTCTCTGTGTTTACTTGGTCGGGTCTAAGCGGCTGTGGGACTGGCGGGTGAGAGAGATTTGCCCTGACCGTGGGCCAGGCAGGAAAACTCTAGCTACAAGGGGCACATTACTTGCCTTTCCACAATACAAATTATGGAATGAAACTACCTAAAAATTGGATCAATTTAAGACTGTATATATATTCTTTAAATACACACACACACACACACACACACACACACACACACACACACACAGACACACCTCAAGACCTTAACTAGCCTAGACAGGTCTTGAATTTGCTATGTAGCTAAGAATGGCCTAGAATTTCTGATCCTCTGTCCTCTACAACGTGATTGTGTTTAATCCTTTAATTAAAGTAGCTCTGTAAGTTGTAGATTAAATTCTGTTTTATACTAATTAGTATTATACAAATTATTTTTATCAGCATCCTAGTAAAGGAGAATTATCTACAGTTTTTCTGATTATTATAGTAACCAGTCTATTAGATTGGCTAGTACATTAATAAAAGTGGCCTAATTCATCCCTTTCTTGAAAGCATTCTAAGTACATTAAATAATATATAAGTGAGCAGAGTTAAATACATTCAAATGATAATGCATATATTGAGAATTATTATGTGCAAATTCATACATAACACTTCCTAGGTATAGCAAGCAACATAAAGCATTGCCAATAATTCTGGAAAGTAAATTACATTAATGTGGGAAGCTGGATTAAAAAGGAGATTCCAATTCAGGTGTTATTAACTAAAATAAGTTTTCAGACAAATAAGTTAGATCTAGATAGTAAATTGGACAAATGCAAACCTTTTCTTTCTTTTTTTTTTTTGCATTGTTATGGATAGAAGTCCTAGTGCCCTCCTACTGAGCTACACCCAGCTCCCAAACGTTGTCCAAACATTTTTGTTTTGTTTTTGAGATAGGCCTTCTCTATGTAGCTTTGGCTGACCAGGAACTCATTATGTAGACCAGGCTGACCTCGAACTCCTAGAGATCCGCCTGCCTCTGCCTCCCAAGTGCTGGGATTAAAGGCATGTGACCCTTTTTATTTTATATTTTTTTAGACAGGATCTCATTTATCCCAGGCTGACCTTAAACTTGAGAATGGTCTTCTACTAATGATCCTCCTGCTTCTACCTATGAGTGCTAGAAGTACAGTGGGTACCACCATGCCTGATTTATGTGCGGCTAGCATGGAACCCAGGGCTTCCCAAGTGTGCTAGGCGGTGCTGTACCGACTGAGCCACATCTCCAGCCCCAGCTCTGTCCTTCTTTAGGGTAAATAATTGTTTGACTTGAAAGCCTTGGCAAATGCATTAAGCTCATACCCTCAATCTCTCTCCTTTACGAGCTCCTTCACCCACGGCTCTCCAGCAGGTTAAACAGGCTACACTTTGGCTCCTTTTCACAAGATATGACTAATTACTTTAAATTGCTCTGGTTTATTAAGTGAAATCCAAAGCAGCTTCTATGCTTACCTGACATTTAGTTAATGAGCACAGTGGTACCTCCAGGAGGTTCATGGACCTTTGATAAAGGGGTAGTTTAATAGGCAAAATAGCATATCTGGATTTCATTGGGGAAAGCGTGAGATAATCCATATATTTGAATGCAATTTAATGTAATTACATAGTAATTTTGGTTATTGCCAAAAGATGGTGTATCGTTTCAAGTGAGAACGGGAGGTTAACTACTTCTACATGTAATTAAAATCTATCAACAGATATTAATTGAATCCTTACTATGCTCAAGGTTTAGGGGTATTAGGACAGATACAAAGAGACATAGGACTTGCACACTGTTCTCTAACAATGTGCACCATCATGAGGAAATTAATGGGAAATGTTATACGTGTTAACTTCTTAGACACGTCCATATTTTGTGATCTTATACTTTAATAACCAAACTTTTATTGATCTGGTTGGGTAGGATGTTGTGTCGGTGAGGCAAAGAAAGTGTCCTTTCACTTAGAGTCCTTTCGAGGAAATAAGAGCATGGAAGTAAAAATAAGTAGAAGGCCGGGAATGATGGAGTCAAATAGCATTCTTTGATACCAGCACTGCACTTTAAAAAGGCTCCCCAAGCCACATCTGTACATCTGGCTAGCATAGTTAGTCCGTGAGCAATACCAATAAAAATGCTTTCCTGCCTGTCCTAGATTGAGATTATGGTTCCTGGTCCTGTTTCCCGCTAAGCTTTAGAGCCGCCGTTGGTAATAACAGTGGTGGAGACGGCTTGAAAGGCTGAGCTATACTACATCCCTACCACCTCACCTTTCTCTAACCTCAGCATCTACTGGAACACCATTTTGCCCAGCTACCTTTCTAAGGCTTTTTCCCATTAGCCAAAGTTATGGCTCCCTTCAGTTTTCTTCCCAACACATCTCTGTCATGAGCTCAGAAACTAGTCTTCTATTCTGAATTCCCTAAACCGTTCTGCCTCTCCTTTCTCCTTCCTGAAGGATGTAAGGAATTATCTGGTGTACTGTGTGCACCCCTGGTGACCCTGAGATGTAGACATGACTGTCTATGGAATACGGCCTTCCACAGAAGCGGGGTTAGATGCTGAAGCTGACAGCCAAGGGTAAGAGCAGAAAGGATGGGGCTGTAAAATGAAACCTTCGGATAAATAAGGGGCTGCAGCTGTATTGCAGCGTAGAGTATTGTGTCCTGTGCCCTGGGCTCCATCCATAGCACATTGCCACTAGCGAAAGAGAAAATAAGAACGGGAGACGGAAGGATGGAGGTTTCTCAGTGGCCAGTCCCTTTGCAACCATTTTCTAACACCAGTAGGACATTTCCTCCTCTATGGTGCCTCTGAGAACCTACATCCTCAGCAGCCCAAAATCCAGGGCCTTAAGAAGGCCGCAAGGGAGGACGGCAGCAAGGGAGGACGGCTGCAAGGGAGGACGGCAGCAAGGGAGGACGGCTGCAAGGGAGGACGGCAGCAAGGGAGGACGGCCGCAAGGGAGGACGGCCGCAAGGGAGGACGCCAGCAAGGGAGGACGGCCGCAAGGGAGGACGACCGCAAGGGAAGATGGCCGCAAGGGAGGACGGCGGCAAGGGAGGACCGCAGCTGCCCTCTGTCTCATTCTGCCGCAAGTTTGGACCTGGACATCCATTCGGCTGCCAGTGCTTAGTAGTGTTTTGTTTTGTTTTCTTCAGTAATGTCTTTGGAGAATTTGCTGAGAATAGTTGTAAAATTATGCTGAAGCCTTTTTAAAAAAAAAGGCTTCTAAATATTTTCCTCAGACTAGAAAGCAGTGATCTAGGGAAAAGAAATCGTTTAGTATCCCACTTTCCTGCTTGTTACAAGATGACATAGCCGATTCCGAGGATTCAAAAGTTCACTTCTGAAGACTATTGGGAAAAAGAAAATTCATTTAACACATTCCTAAGTCAGTCTGACTAAGGATTAATTCCCATGATCCAGTCTTTCCTGAGAAGGCCAGCAAAATATGTTCTGGGTTCCTTTTTTTGTTTGTTTGTTTTTCAAGAGAGGGTTTTTGTATGAAGCCTTGGCTGTTCTGGAACTGGCTTTGTAGACCTGGCTGGCCTGGAACTCACAGAGATCTGCCCGCCTCTGTCTCTCTAGTGCTGGGATTCAAGGCGTGGACCACCAAGCCCGGCAGCCGTTACTTTATTTTTTATTGCGATGTCAGGGTAGGGAACTCTGGTAGATGAACTCATCTCGTCTCACTACTGTAACAAAATACGTGGCTAAAGCCACTTAGGCAGGGAAGGGTTTATTTGGGCTCAGGGTTTGGGGGATAGAGTCTGTCACAGTGGGAAAACACAGCCCAAGATGGCCAGTCACACCTTTCTGGAAACATACATGCCCCAGGCACATTTTCTAGTGGTTCCAAATCTAGTTAAACTGACAATGAAAATTCACTGTCACACAGGGCCTGGCCCACACTGGTTATGTCTTCTTTTCACTGATTTACTTCTCCAATCCTGCATTATTTTATTTTGAAAATTAATAATTTAGCTTTCTTTTGTCTCCATGTATTTATTTGATCATATATATATATATATATATATATATATATATATATATATATATATATATAAACATATTTAATAATGTGTTTGTGTTCAGGTTTGTTCACATGAGGGATACCCCAGGAGGTCTAAAGAGGGAATCAATAGATCCCCAGGAGTTGCAGATACAAGTCACGTGCCTGGGTGCTGGGCCCTGAGCTCAGACCCTGGGCAACAGCAGCAGTGCTTTTAAGTGTTGAGCTGTGTCTCCAGCCCCTTAATTTTATAATTATTTTCCATTTATTAGTGATACAGGGCTTACGGTGATGGTATATCATTTAGAAACTATTTTCTAGGGCTGGAGAGATGGCTCAGCCATTAAGAGCACTGATTGCTCTTCCAGAGGACCCTGGTTCAATTCCCAGCACCCACATGGCAGCTCACAACTGTCTGTAACTCCGAGATCTGACACCCTCACACCAACAGGCACGCAGGCCAAACACCACTGCACATAAAATAAGAAAGACCAATTAAAAAATTATTTTCTAAAAAACAATTTTGTTAAAAGATGTTGAATATATGATAAAGTTGAAGAAATACGATAGGAACGAGAGCAACTGTATACATTTACTGAAGTTTGGGAAAAAACAATCTTGAGTACTCTGGCCACATACGGTTTTAAAAAAAAAATGCTGTTACTTCAGCTTTTTGAAAAAAAAGAACATTTTATTTATGTATTTATTTTACATGTATAGTGTGTGTACATGACACCACAGCATATGTGAGAAGGTCAGAGGACGACTTTCCGAAGTCAGCTCTCTCCTTCTACTGGGTGCATCATGAGGACTGAACTCGGGTCTTCAGGTTTGGTGGCAAGCTCCTTTGCCCACTGAGCCATGTCTCTTGCCCCCACATCAGTATTTTAACATTTCAATCCATTGTGCAATATTCTTTGTATAAGATAAAATAGAACCACATTGCTACACAAAACAAAAGTAAAAAATCCAACAACACTGACAGATAAGCTCTGGTTTTGAATTATTTGATTCAATATTCTACCAAGTTGCTGTAGAAGTTTGAAACAAACTGATTTCTGAAGTAACCTCCTTGTGGATAGGAAACAGTCCTCTGACCAGCAGGTGTTTGTCCCTGGACCTGACTCTGAGCATCATTATCCCAGAAAAAAAAGGAGCAGGCTGAAGAAAGAGCCGGACTGAAGAGGTGGGACTCAGGAACTTGAGTGAAAAACCTTCTTTTTCCAGATTTTTATTTTCATTTATTCATTAATTCCTTTGTATCTCCTTTCCATTTCTGCTTCCTCAAGGTCAGGGTTTTTTTTGTTTGTTTTTTGTTTTTTGTTTTTATGAATCCAGCATAAGGGTCTCAGTGAGTTTTTGTTTCTTGTTGAGACAGGGTCTTTGAGGCTGGCCTCCCACTGGGTATGTAGCCAAGGCTGACTCTGAGCTTCTGATACTCATGTTTCCTGCTGGGATCCCAGGCTTAATCCACCCTTGGTTTTTACATAGTGCTGGGCTTGAACTCAGGACTTCCTGCATGCAGGGCAAGTACTCTACAAACTGACCTGTACCTCCAGCCCTAAAAATTACTTTTTTATCAAGTTGCTAAAAAAACAACAACAAAACAAACAGATACATCAGCAAACAGCAAAACAAGGCCCATAAAGTTCAACAGAGGTATTTTCCAATGTTGTTTGTCCTGTATAATCTCTTTGAAAATGGATCTGAAAAAGCTTGATTTTTGAATTTAGCATTTAAAAATTCTCTTCTTAAGAGTCAATATGCTCCTCTTATTTCTTTAGTGAAAACAATGAGTGTTACATAACACATCCTGTTGTACAGCTCATGGTTTGTTGGTGGGAAAATCAGGGACAGATTTATTCACACCAGGTATATTGGTGCTTGGGGTGTCAGATTTGACTTTTTTTTTTTTCTTTCTATATATATTGCAGTTTGGGTAGGAAACAGCCTTTGGAAAAGCAAAGGTATAATTATTCTTTCAAATATATTGTTTCTATCCAAGCAGCAAAGATGATCTTTCTTGGAT